>NC_037672.1:4658486-4825832 GCF_003255815.1 Theropithecus gelada
CCACCCCACAACACCTACACCCTGTAACGCCCCCGCCCCACAACACCTACACCCTGTAACGCCCCACCCCACAACACCTACACCCTGTAATGCCCCCACCCCACAACACCTACACCCTGTAACACCCCACCCCACAACACCTACACCCTATAATGCCAGCCTGGCCAACATGGCCAAACCCCGTCCCTACAAAAAAATACAAAACTAATCCAGGTGTGGTGGCATGTGCCTGTAGTTCCAGCTACTTGGGAGGCTGAGACATGAGAATCGCTTAACCCAGAAGGCGGAGGTTGCAGTGAGCCAAGATCATGCCACTGCACTCCAGCCTGGGCAACAGAGCAGGACTCTGTCTCAAAAAAAAAAAAAAAAAGGGGGGTGTGTAGGCACATCTGTGTTTATCTACACCCAGCAAACAGCACGACCTCTGCCATGTTTCTTTATGTTATGGATGACGTACCACCTTCATCCATGCATTGCTCTGCAGCCCCCAGAGAAACCTTTCGCACACAGAGGGGCACTGAGGTCAGAGGGACTATCTCTGTCCTTAGAAGGCGGCAGCCCTGGGATCCCACCATGACATTCCCTGGCAGCCAGGTGACCAGGTCACACCACAGCCTGGGTTCTTTGTCTTGTGGCGAGGAGAAAAGTCACCCTCACCCGGGCAAAGCGCAGTGGGCAAAGGGCTGGGCCCCGAACAGGAGCCTTCAGGGCTGGCAAATTAGAACCAGGTCCACACCCTCTCCCTTGCCCAGCGTCTCAGGCAGGTGCCTGGGGTCAGGGTAGGAAGGGCTTCCCTGGTGCCCACGGGAGACTCAGGGCCACATTCCCACACCCCCAGCCCCTCACCCATCCTCTCTCCTGTCTGGCTTCTCTGTAGCCCCTGTGTGCCCTGGAGGCAGCGGCAGCCTCTGTCTGTTCACCTTTCAGCGCCTGGGGGCTGGCACTCACTATCTGTGGATGGACAAGGCAGTGGGGGCTGCGGAAGGGAAAGGGGAGGGCAGCAGCCCTGCCACAGGCATCGCCCACACGCACCCAGGCTGTACACGCTGCAGACATCAGTGCCCGACATCCGCCTCAGCAACTGCCTGGCATCCTCCTCAGAAAAGCGGCCCTCGCTGAAGAATGACTTTTCTTCCTCATTGAGAAAAATTGCACTTTCCAACCTGGAAAAAATGAAGTGCTTTATTTAAAATAACATATTTGCGAAGTTGGCATTTCACACTAAGACGCATTTCCATTCCTTGATTTGACAGTCTCGGAGCACTACTCTCTGCCCGGGGTGGAGACAGAGATTTAAAAACAACAACAACAAAAAGTCCGGACGCGGCGGCTCACGCCTGTAATCCCAGCACTTTGGCAGGTTGAGGCGGGCGGATCACTTGAGATCAGGGGTTCAAGACCAGCCTAGCCAACATGGTGAAACCCCATCTCTACAAAAATACAAAAATTAGCCAGGCATGGTGGCATGAGCCTGTAATCCCAGCTGTTCAGGAGGTTGTGGCAGGAGAATCACTTGAACACGGGAGGAAGAGGTTGCAGTGAGCCGAGATCACACCACTGCACTCCAGCCTGGGCAACAGAGCAAGACTCCGTCTGGAAAAAAAAAAAAAAAAAAAAAACAGATCCTGCCCTCAAGGGGTGCCTTGTCTGGCCAGGGTCAGATACCCAAAAGCAGGAAAGGCTGCAACAGATGCAAACAGGTAATGGTGTCCTAGGACAGTGAGCTCCTAGACAGCCTTCAAAGCCCCACCCCAAATGTCCCCTCCCTTATGAAGTCTCCTGTAACAGCTGCAGGCAGAACCAATCCAATCTCTCCACATTGTAAACTCCTGCTGATTCTGTACAACCTCAATGCTCCCCAACATAAACTCAGGGCACTCTCATAAAGTCAGGGAGAAGAACTACAGGAAGAAACAGAGAGAGAGGGAGAGAGGGAGAGAGGGAGAGAGGGAAAGAGAAAGGAGGCAATTTTTGCTTATAGGACTAAATTACCAGTATAATATGAAACTTTGAAAAGCATCTTATTGAGATTTTAAAAAAACTTAGAGTAGCTTACAGCACATTCTACAAAATAACGGGCCTATATTCTTTAAAAACATCAAAGAAAGACTGAAAAGCTGTTTCATATTAAGAAGGCAAGACAGGACATCTGAATAGAACACGAGGTCTGAAATTTTCATTGTCTATAAAGGGCATCATTGTGACTACTGGCAAAATCTGAATAAGATCTGTAGATAATGGCATTGTATCAGTGTTAATTTCCTGATTTCGACAGTTGTACTGTGGTTACATAAGCAGATGTCCTGGTTTTAGGAACCACATACTGCGTTATTTAGGGGTAAAGGAACATCATGTTTACAACTGACTCTCAAAGGGTTTAGAAAAAAATAGAAGTGAAAGAGAGAAAGTAATAAAGCAAATATCATAACATGTTAACATTTGTGCAATCTGGGTGAGGGCATATGGGAATGTTGTACTCTTTTTGCAATTTTCTTCTAGGTCTGAAATTGCGTCAAAAATAAAGTTAACGAAAAAAAAGAAGAGCCACCAGGTTGTTCATTAAATAAAAGATGAAAATCCAGGGTCTGGATTGGGAAAGATATTCAGCAAACATTTGTTGAGTGGATGAGAGAAGTCAGAATTTCTCCATCCGGGAACAGGACCAATGGCACCTGGCCCTGTCATCCTTCTGGGTTAAAGGAAGGGAACAAACTAGCTCATTCCCCAGCTCTTCTCTGACCCTTTTTAAGTTCAGTACATGCTGACTTCACACGGCCCCCAGTGACCTGTTGAGAAGTTGTGGTCTCCGTCGGAAATGGTAGGGATCAGCTAGACCAAGGATGCCCAGACAGTGTCCCGTGGAACACCAGCTCAGCCAAAAGCAAACAGGGTTGTGTGAGAAGAGGATTCTGGAGGTTATGTAAGTGTGGGAAAGGCATTTCAACAGGAAAAAGATACCTTGTTTGTGCTGGGAATCCCTGGGATCACCCACAAGGGATGTGAACAAAGCTTTTCCCCACTGCTTAGGGCACGATGAAGTCTGTGATGGAGTAGTGGGTGAGAACATGCTTTGGGAACTGCTGGTGTAGCTCCTGCCATCAGAGCATGGCCTAGCCAGCTTTCAGCTGCTTCTGATGCACAGGTGCCAGAGGTACCAGAGCAGACGGACCCTTTCCATGAGGGGAACAAGTGCATAGCTTGATGAGGCATGATAACAAATGGCCTCTGAGACCCAGTCTGAGAGGTGTTGGTCTGTCGCAGCCCCAAACATGGAAAAGGACCACTGAAGACAAGCATCTCATTGGTGGGGCCAGGACCAGAGTCATATGACCCAGAAAGTGGACTCTCCACGCACCCACGTTCTCTGTGCTCCTTGACCGAGGTCTGAAGAAGCTCAAGTCCAGGGAAACAGAATTCCATCAAAGGATGAGCACAGCTGACTCCTCTCCAAAGACCCCCTGCTGTTGCTCGCACTGGGCAGTGAGGACACAGAAGTGACCAGGGAATTCTTCTCTTGGAGTTCCCCGGCTGGGGGCAGGCAGGTCATGGGCGGCGTGGGAATCACATAGGAAGAGGCGTATGGCCAGAAGAGTGCCCCCACAGAGGAGCCACGGGGGCTGATGGGAGGCCCCAGGAGAACAGGGGGGTCGGGGAGAGTGGGCATCCCGGGCAGAAGGGCACACGTGTCACCCAGAGCCGTTTTAGAAGGCACGAGTTACTCTGTGCAGCTGCACTCTGGTGAGCTGATGGCGAGGGCCAGCCTGGCCATGGGGGCCCGCAAGGCTGGGCCCAGAAGCTTCCTGGGGCTTTACGGAGGAGGGCGACGTGTGTACTGGATTACATTGTGTCCCTCAATTCACATCTCTCGGAACCCCAGAAGGTAAGCTTTTCTGGAGAAAGGATCTTTGCAGGTGTAATTAGTTCAGCTAAGATGAGGTCAGACTGGAGTTGGATGGGCGCTAGGAGACGGGCACCCTCATAAGAAGAGAATACAGAAGACACCCAGAGGAAGACAGCCACATGGAGATGGTGGCAGAGTGCAGTGATGTGGCCACAAGCCAAGGAACGCCCGCGGCCACCAGGAGCTGGAAGAGGCGAGAAGAACCCTCCCCTAGAGACTCCAGAGAAAATGTGGCCCTTCTGGCCTTGGTTTTAGACTTTCGGCCTCCACAACTCTGAACGAGCACATTTCTGCTGCTTTAAGCGCCTGGTGTGCAGTGCCTTATCACGGCAGCCACGGGAAGATAATGCACATGGGCAGGTGGGCATTCGAGGGACGCTCTCCCTGGAGCAGCCCGGAGGAAGGACACTGGGGAACCCTGGAGTCAGGCACTGGGGCTGAGGGGGCAGCAGCCTGAGGACAAGGGAAGAGACTAGGCATCGTCCACAGCGATTTCCAGGCTTGTCACCTGGGAAGCCAGGTGGACGCAACAATGTCCCCTTCGGTGAGATGGGGGTGGGTTCAGGAAAGGAGCAGGGCTCCAGCCACTCACTCGGACACGAGGCCCTGCATGCTGATGAGGTCGCTCCGCACAAACCCCACCTGGCCCGAGGCTGCGTGTCGGCCCACGCACCAGGGCAGGCCGGGCACCTGCGCCCCAAGGATCTCGATGAGGTCGCCACCTTGGAAGGTCATCTCTTCGGGCCCCGAGCCCTGGAAGTCTGCCAAGGCCCAGGCCAGGCCCACAGCTACAGAAGAAAGCCACACGGTGAGCGCCAGGGAGACCAAATAGGGGCCTGAGCGGGCAGACAGGGCCGATGCCAGCCACCCTGGACCATGGGGAATTCATCTTTTGGCTGCTAGGAGGTTCGTAGTAAAGCTTGGCCTCCGCAATGAGACAGGGAACGTCTCCGTGGTCCTCAGAGGGGATGTTTTTATCCCTCTATTGAAGATGAGGAAAATGGAGGCTCAGAGATGTTGATAAATGAGCCTCGGCCATCAGCCTCCAAAACCAAGGCTCTTTCCTCCTCGGCCATCAGCCTCCAAAACCAAGGCTCTTTCCTCCTTTCCTTCTGCAGCCACAACCCCCAGCCCTGCCCACTCCCCACCCACTCCCCACCCCGCTCCTGACAGGTGCACAGGCCATCCAGACACCGGCAGCTTGGCACAGAGCAAAAAGCGCTGGATCTGGCATCCAAGCAGAAGGGCTGCTGGCAGTGCCAGCTTTTCACAAAGAGGACACAGCCACAGTCCTCTGTTAGTGCATGGGGCAAATTCTGCCAGTGCCAGCCCACCTCGACGCAGGGCCTTCCAGGCGTTTCATACAGTGACGGAAGGATAGAGTCTGAGACTGTTGGGTTGCACTGTCTGAGAAGTGACATTTGGGAGCTCTTCGGAAACAGTGGCCAGGGGCCTTGGTGCAGCTTCACTGAGCATCCTGTGAAGCTGCATCAGCCCCCAGAGTTCCTGAGTATCAGTTATAACCTCACAAGCTGGAGAAGACTCGGTTGGTACAAAAGTAATTGTGGTTTTTGCCATTGAAAGTAATAACAAAAATCACAATTACTTTTGCACTACCTAATAGCTTTCTCTCCCTCCCTCTCTCTCCCTCCCTCCCTCCCTCTCTCTCTCTCTCTCTCTCTCTCTCTCTCTGGCTCAGGAAGGGTTCAGGACAACTTCCAAAATGTTGGTGCTGCTCCGCGGCACACACCTTTCCCCGGGAAAGAGAGGCCCATGGAAACACTTACCCATCAGCGGGTTGTCGGGCGTCACAGGGCCACCCATGGCGTCATCGATGGGGTCCTGGGGGACCCTAAGAGCCCACCTGGAACCAGAAGAGGGAGGTCTTTGCTGCGGGATTTCAGATTTGGGGCAGATACATCCTGTGCAGAGACTGGACAGGTCAGCCGCCCCCAGCAACCCAAGCAGGTCCCTCACCTCCCCAGACACACACATGTGCACCCACACACACGCCTGCCCGGCTGTGTGGCCTTCGGGCCCCGTGTGTGTGGCACTGCTCCCACGGAGCCCCATGTCCCTCAGCCTAGGGCCCTCATCCTGGAAACACCACCACCCCTGTGAACCTGGAACCCTGCAGACCCCCAAAGCACCTGCCTCCCCAAGCTCCGCACAGAGAGGGGTGAGGGAGACCCCAGCCTGGGGCTCTGGAGGCCTGGATTCAAATCCTAGCACTACTGTGACTTTGCCATATAACCTGGACAGATCACTCCTCTCTCGGCCTCAGTTCCTTCAGCCAGAAAAAAACGAAGCTGAACTAGATGACTGATAGTCCCTCTTTCCCAGAGGGCAGAGCACACTCAGTGTCCCCTGTTGGGATGCCACTGGCCAGAGGACATAGGGAGGATTCTTAGGAGAAGCTCCTCCTGGGTCTCAGTAATGAGAGAAGCCAAGCCACAGCCTGTCATTTGAGATACTGCAAATCAAGAGACTGAGGTTCTCTCTTTGCTTTGGCTACCAGGAAGCTCCAACCCAAGTTAATGCCCCTGCTTCAGCCAGTGAACAGAAGTCTGCATGTCACCTGTCCTCACATCCCCTGGCTCTACCCCTGGGTCCCCTGTGCCTTCTCACTCTGGGTACACATGTTTTATGTAACTTCCTCAAAAGCTTTTTGGATGAGCCTGGTAAGAGCTCATGCCACACCTCCTGTGCCATCGAACCCCAGGATAGCCCTGCCAGGTGGATGTCATTGGCCTATCATGCAGCTGGCAGGCCAGAGGCTCAGACAGGTGGCCAACTTGCAGAGGCCACACCGCTGGGAAGCAGCAGAACAAGTCCATGGCCAGGTCTGTCCGGGGCTCCCACCACTCCCTGTCCATCCCCTTGACCTCCAGATGACCCGGGTCTGGGAGTCTCGGTGAGGCCAACGGCTCTCAGAGCAGCAAAGGCCGGTACCTACTGATGAAACGGAATCAAAGGCTCCGGGGCGGCTGCCACTGCCACCTCCTCGGAGGACACGCTGGGGCTCGGTGGTGAAGAGTCTGCTTCCGGGGCCGCCTCTCCCTGGGGAGCCCCCGAAGCCTGCCTGAGGGCCTGGGGGCCATTTCCTGCATCCCGGGGACCCGTCATCACTCTCACATGGTGGTCAGGACACAGGACAAAGAAGGGCCCTTCAAAAGGATGGAGGCGGTCACTGAGGGTGGTTGGACTGGGCGCAGCTGTGGCCCTGCCCCCCACACCCCTGCCGGACAGACAACGAAGGCAGCACCCGCAGGAGTGGCTCCCCCAGTATCTGCAGGCACAGAAACCCAAAGGGGCCCAGACGGGGAGGTGGGCCCGGGGCGAGGTCCCAGCTCAGCCTCCATGTGCTGTGTGAGGCTGGCTCAGCCTCAGACCTTCGCCCTGGGCCTCAGTTTCCCTGACTGTGCGATGCGGAGCCAAACGTGGGACCCCCAGGGCCCTTCTGTTGAGTGTGGACTGCCCCCGTGAGCCCAGCCACCGCTGGCAGCCCTCTCCGGCTGTGGTTGGGTAGGAAAGACAGCCTCATGTCCCCACCTCAGACTCGGGGCCAACCACGAGGCTAGTGCAGCAGCCACGCCAGGGACACGAGCTGGGGCTGGCACCAGACAGAACCTCTCTTCCGCTGTGTCCCAGGCACCTCTGTGTCCCTGGGGGCTGGCCAGGGTCTCTACCACTAAGTGACAGTGCCACACCAAGCACACCTCCCTGCCTGAAACATCCCTCAGCCTCCAGAGGCTCCGCAGCCCACAGCCCCAGGCATGCTCAGCACAGCGGGATCCAGGCTGTCACCCCACGGCCCGGGCGTGCCCCGCACAGCTGGATCTTGGCCATCACCCCATGCAACACTCACCTTCTTGGACGAGGAGGCTCTCGTGGGTCAGCCTCAAGGCGTTCTCATCGACATGGACTTGGATGGCCGTCTCCTCCTCCTCACTGGGCGAGAGCAGCCAGAAGGCCTGGTCCATAAGCAGGTTTGCCAGGCAGTGATGAGTGAAGCCTGCGGAGGCAAGGCCCGGTCACCTGAGGGCTCTGGAAGAGGGGCAGGGAGGCAGGGAAGCCTGCGTGGCCCCAGGTTAGCTGAGCCCTGCACTGACCAGGTCCAGGGAGACTCGCCCTGAGGTGCACACAGTGCTGGCCACACAGCCTGACCGTCCAGGCTGTGAGAGGTCAAGCCCAGCTCCACCACCCACCAGCGGCAACCATGGTCAAGTTATGTGACCTCCCCACGCCTCCGTATCCCCCTCTGTGAGACAGAGACCATGTGGTCGGGGCCGTGCAGGCCGTGGGGGGTGCAGGCTAGCAGCAAGGTGAGTCTCAAACGCACATGCGCGAGCCCCACCCCGCGTTATGAGCTGATATCTGTTTCCATTTCTATCAGCTGAAGCCTTGTCTCTGGGATGCTGCAAGCTCCCCACTCTGGTCTGGGACAGTGAGCCTTCGTTCACTGCAGCTGAACTAGGAGGCTCGGTGCACACTTAAGGCACAGGCAAGTGACGTGAGAATCCTTCCTCCACACTCAGCGTACAGTGGACTCTGAAAGACGGGGACGGGAAGCCTGCTGCCCTCTGGATGGACGCCCCCCTGCCCCGCCCACAATGGCCACCACTGTGGATGGGCAGCCAAGGATGAGCCACTTCCTCCAAGAACCGGCCAAGGGGGATGAGCGTCAGCCCTGCTCACTGGTGCTCGGGGAATTGTGGCTACAATTCCTATTCCCTAACTTACTCGGCCCTGAAATCAAGGGTGGTACAGCAAGATCCCCAGGGAGGCTCCGTTAGAGCCTGGAATTCCTCCAAATGGAGCAGGGAATGTTTCAGGAAGAGCTCACGTGGGTCAGCTTTCAAATAACAGCTTTCCCGGTCAGCACTGAGGCCACTGGATGGCAGCTTCCCTCAAGTTGTGGTTGAGTGAAATTACAGAAGGCAGCGTGTGAAGGCAACTAGAAGCACAGCCTAAATCATTCCTGCAACAAAGACCCACATCCGTCCACGACTCCGCCTACCCGGCATTGCTCCCTGAGCACCAGGTGCGCACACCAGTGTTGCTATCTCGCTGGTGAGGCCTTTGTGAACCTGCCTGCTCTAAAGCATGGATTTGTGGCTCATGCCTGTAATGCCAGCACTTTGGGAGGCCGAGGCGGGCAGATCACCTGAAGCCAGGAATTTGAGATCAACTTGGTCAACATAGTGAAACCCCATCTCTACTAAAAATACAAAAATTTAGCTGGGCATGGTGGCTTGTGCCTATAATCCCAGCTACTCAGGAAGCTGAGGCAGGAGAATCGCTTGAACCCAGGGGGCAGGGGTTGCAGTGAGCTAAGATTGCACCATTGCACTCCAGCCTGAGTGACAGAGTGAGACTTCGTCTTAAAACAATAGATAAATAAATAAAGCACCAATCTGTAATCTAAGTGCATGGTGTGTAACCAGCACCTTCCAACAGGCATCCCCATGACCAATTCTGGGAGGGTCACCTCTTTACCAAGAGCGTGGTAGGTGGAAAACTTCCAGATTTCTTCAAAAGTCTTAAATGTCACCACGATCCGGTCCTGGTCACTGTGGATCGACAGCAGCCTGGCTGATAATTCCTTAAGAGAAAGAAATAGGAATTCGAGAGGGCCCCAGGAGCTCTGGGGCATCTGTCAGGAGGATAAGTCCACATGACAGAGACATCTCACAGACGTGGCCCCAGCGGGGCACAACACACCCAGGGCAGATTCCTTCACATTCCAAGTCAGCTCCTCCCCTGCTCTCAAGCCAGCCATGGCTCCCCAGAGCCTGTGGGGAGAAGCTCCTGCCCTTCCCAGAGCTCATGTGGCCCCCATGCCCTGGCCCCTCACCCTCTACGCCTCTGCCTCAGCACTCCACCTGCCTTATCCCACACACACCAGTGACCGCCTGTTCTCCCCACCTAAGCTGGTTCCTGTTCAGCTGTGCTCCCAGCCCCACCTGCAGCATCAGTTCTGATTTCCATCTCCCCAGCCAGCATCCCCTCTCCTCTGATTTCTACTCATCAGTGTTGATAGGCACATGAAAAATAACAGCAGCTAACACAGCTCTTCTCGGGAAGTATGTGTCACGGGGCACTATTAGAGTCTCCATTTGAGAGACAAAAAATAAGGCCCTGTTTCTTTCTTTTCTTTTCTTTTAGAGATGAGGTCCCACTCTGCCGCCCAGGCTGGAGTACAGTGGCACAATCACAGTTCATTGCAGCCTCAACCTCCTGGGCTCAGGTAATCCACCCATTTTACCCTCCCACAGGTGTGTACCATCACACCTGGCTAACTTTTTTATGTTTTGTAGAGACGAGGTCTCCCTATGTTGCTGAAGCTGGTCTTAAACTCCTGGGCTCAAGTGATCCTCCTTCCTCATTCACCCAAAGTGCTAGGATTATAGGTGTGAGCCACCATGTCCCGCTGAAGGCTCCATTTCTCATCCAAGGTCTGACCTCTGTAAGTGGCTCAGCTGAGATTCAAACCCAGAGCCAGCACACTGACTCAGTGCACCTGTGCCCGACATCACGCACCACAGCCCCACGTGTCGAGCAGGTACTATGTGTCCAGCACCCTGCAGGTGCTTGGTGTGAGTTAATCACATACCCCTCAAGTCAGCTCCTAGGGACGTAATTCTAAGCATCCCCAGTGTGTGGCTGAGGAAGCAGGGTTCATAGAGGCTAACAGGCACCGGCCAAGGCCAGGCTGGTTCAACCCCAGTCAGTGGTGGTAATGTCCAGCCCAGCTCCCAAGCCCCCGGCCCTCAGCCATGGGGAGGTCTGCCAGGCCCAGACACACCCTGTGCCAGCCTCCCCAGAACGCTGGTGTGTGCAGAGGCCCGCAGGATGCTGGCTTTGTTGCCAGGAAAAAAATAATAAGACTAACTTCACACTTGTTCTTAACTCCCCATCAAAGAGACTTTGACAGTCCTTGCGAGTGGAGGACAGGTGGAGAAAGCGACAGCCCGAGGTCCCCTGTGCTGGGGCTGTGGGAGAGCAGAGGGGACGATCACAGTGTCCCCCACGAAGCAAGTGGGAGAAACAACCCTTTGCCATCCCCTGGGCATCACAGCCTCCCCTCCCTCCGAGGCCACCACTCTCCCGAGTGGCTCTTGCTCTCTGAGGCCTGTGTCCTCTGTCCCCGGTCTCAGACACTGCACCTCAGTCCCTCCCTGCCCCCGACTCCAGCTCCCATCCCTGCCCAGGCCCTAGAAGGCTACTCACCCCGAGCACGCGGGCCATCTCCCGGCTGTCATTCTCCAGCAGGCGGAGCTGGCCTCGGAGGGTCTGCTGTAGGCCGGGGTCCTGTAGCCCGCTCTTCCTCCGCACAGCCAGCAGCTGCAGGGTCAGGTCTGGAGGGGCAGATGGAGAGTGGGCAGCTGGTCTAGCCTGGGCTGAGAGGTCTGTGGGACACTGTACTCCCCCTGCCAGCCTCCAACCCACACACCTGACCCCGAAGGCCTGGGCAGTGGGCTCCTGGGTTTAGATCTCAACCTTGCCCCACCCCTAAAAAGGCCTTAGACTGCTGCTTAGCTCCCAGCCTGTTTCCTTCGGGATGAGTGCCTGTCCTATGGAGTGCTGGAGACAAGTGGACTCATGTCCCCTGCAGGCCAGGCCAGCACAGCAACCACTGCACACAGATGGTCTCTCCTCCCTGTCACCGTGACCTCCAACCCTTCCCCTCAGCGCCCTGCCCCTAGAGGGTTGCTGCATCGGAACCTGCGGGCACAGGACCTGGACAGCTGCATTTAGCAAGCCCCTCTTCCACCCCCATGGTGACTGTAAGGTGGGGAGTCTGGGACCATGGGGGCACCCACCTCCAGCACACACCCCATAAGCACCTTGGAAACCTCAGTTCCGCCTCCCTAAGCCACTCCACTTCCTCCCTGTCTCTCAGAGGGCAGAGGCCCCCACCCCTGTCCAGATCAATAACACCTCCCACTCACACACCACATCAGCCACCAGCAACCCCGTGGGCTCCACCCCCCACCCCACCCCTGCCCCCATCCTGGTTCCGAGCCTCGGCGGGTCTGACCTGGGCAGCTGTCCACACCTGGCCCTCCCTCCTGTCTGTGCCCTGATCTGTGCAGAGCCACTGGGACCCCATGACGGCACGGTCCGACCCATCACCCCTGCTCTGGGCCGTCCCTGTGGCACCGTCCAGCTGAACCTTCCGCAGGGGTGGGCGTGGGCTCTGTCTGCTGGGTCCCATTCGGGGGCCACCCGCCACGGGGGCTGCGGAGCTCCTGAGATCCACCCCCCTCCTCAACGTCTGAGGTTGGCAATTTCCCACCAGAATCCAGGCTCCCGGGGCTGTGACCCCGTCTGCCCTGTGCACTATCCCTCCCAGTGCCTGGAAACACAGAGGAAAAAGGCTTCCCCATCCTCCAGGTCAAGACTCCGCCCCAGATCTCTAGGCAGTGTCATTCCAGGGGCTTTGGCCTCTACAGAGCCAAAGGGAGAAGTGGGGGAGACGGGGAAGAGAATGAGTAGTAGAACGGGAGAAGGAGAGCAGGGAGAGGGGAGAAACTGGGACGGGGAGAGGGAAGGAGAAGGGAGAAAATGGGGGCGGGGGCGGAGAGGGACAGAGAGGGGAGAAACTGGGTGGGGGAAAGGGAGGGAGAGGAGAGAAGCCAGGAGGGGGAAAGGGAGGGAGGGGGAGAAAATGGGAGGGGGAGAAGGAGGGAGGGGGAGAAAATGGGAGGGGGAGAAAATGGGAGGGTGGGGAGAGGGAGGGAGAGGGAAGAAAATGGGATGGGGGGAGGGAGGGATTGAGGAGAAACCAGAGGGGGAGAGGGAGGGAGAAGGGAGAAAAGTAGGGGAAAGAGGGAGAAGGGAGAACAGTGGGGGAAAGAGGGAGAAGGGAGGAAACAGGTGGGGGGAGAGGGAGGGAGAGGGGAGAAACCAGGAGGGGGAAGAAAATGGGAGGGGGAGAGGGAGGGAGAGGGGAGAAAATGGGAGGGGGAGAGGGAGGGAGGGGAGAGAAACCAGGAGGGAGAGAGGGAGGGAGAGGGGAGAAAATGGGAGGGAGAGAGGGAGGGAAAGCTGGAGAGACACACGGAAATGAGACAGAGGCAGAGACGGATTCTCACACCTTTGACTAACCCTGAAGCACCTGCCTGAGAGTTTTCTGCTAAGGGACCATTGAGCAAACACCCTCACCCGCTATGGGGGAAGGGCCAGTCCGGACACCTCTGGAATCTGGAATCCACTCCTCCAACAGGAGACACCAGCCCATCATTCCACAATGGTTCCTGCACTGTGATGGCCTGAAGTTCCTGCTCCCATAAGAGGGTGGGCATTGCATTATCCCTTTTTTGTTGTTGTTGTTTTTTAGAACAGAGTCTCGCTCTGTCGCCCAGGCTGGAGTGCAATGGCGCAATCTCGGCTCACTGCAACCTCTGCCTCCTGGGGTCAAGTGATTCTTCCGCCTCAGCCTCCAAGTAGCTGGGATTACAGGCGTGTGCCAACTAATTTTTGTATTTTTAGTAGAGATGGGGTTTCTCCATATGGGCCAGGCTGATCTTGAACTCCTGACCTCAAGTGATCCACCTGCTTCAGCCTCCCAAAGTGCTGGGATTACAGGCATGAGCCACCGCACCCAGCCTGCATTTTCAAATTCTAAATAACCTGTCCTATTGCCTAACGCATCCTGGTCATCCCAAGTGGCCACCAGCAGTGCTGACCACACAAAAGGAAAGTCAGAGGACAGTCGGGCATCAAAGCAAAGGTGAAAAGCCAACGTGGATGCTGGGGTCTCCATTCCTCCCCAGCTGGGGGTCAGGGGGTCTCCAGGGTGAGCGGCTTTTTAACACCTCCACAGCCCACAACTTCCTGGGCCCCCTCTGGGCTCTGCCCCCCAGCCCGGGGCTGCCTCCCTCCGCCCGTGCCCTGCGGAGATCCCATCCCTGGGAAGCCTGTGCCTGGATGCCTCACGCCACCACACAGAGGGCACTTTCACCTACTTCTTACCACATGGCACCTGCGAAGCCCCTCCCCATGGTGTCACCCACGGAGCCCCCAGGACCCACGTCCCCTCTTTGTTCAGACGCATACAGGGATGCTTAAGGGAGCCCCCAGGGGCTATGTCCCCCTCTGGGTGCAGGACCTGGGCATCTGCATTTAACAAGCCCCTCCTTCTACTCCTACGTGATTTTAAGGCAGGAAGTCTGAGGCCACACGTTGAGAAGCCCTGGGTTAGACTCTTGGATGCCCAGGGAGCGCCACAGCCCAGATTTGAACCTGAAGCCCTGCATGGGGCGCAGGATGTTTACCTGTGGGATAAGCCCCCATCTGCCAGGGAGGGGTCCCAGCGGCAGGCCCAGCCACACGGGTGGGAGAAGCCTCATCTGCAACACAGCAGGTTCCCAGGATTAGGGGAGACCAAGCAAATGCCTGGCTGCCCTGAAGGCGCCAAACGCTCCAGGTCTTTCTGCAAGAAAAGAGGTGAGTTCTGTCCCGCACAAGCCGCCTTTCCCACAGCTGCCTTCCTCCAGTCTCCCCAGAGCCCAGCAAGGAGGGAAACTGCCTGCATTTCCCAGTGTGCTGTGACAAGCTGCCCCACACTCAGAAGATTAAGACCACACCACTCGTAGGACCCCGCTGCTCTGAACTTCCAATGCGCCTCACAGAGCCAAAGTGAGGGTGTGGACAGGGTCCTGTTCCTCCCAGGGTCTCTGGGGAGAATCCACTCCTGGCCCTCAAGAGGCCGCACATGTCCCTTGGCTTGTGGCCGCCACTGTACTTCCGCTTTGTCACTGCATCTCCTTTTCTGCCTCTCCCTCCTGCCTTCCTCCTACAAAGGCCCTGTGATTCCATGGAGGGCCCATCGGAGCATCCGGGATCCTCTCTCCATCTCGAGATCCTTGCCTTTGATGACATCTGCAAAGTCCTTTTCGCTGGATGAGGTAATGCAGGCACAGGTCCTGGGCATAAAGACGTGGGCATTTTGGGGGGACTTTATCTTGCCGCCCACAGATGGGCTCAGCCTCACAGCTTGTGCAGGTGGGAGCCGGGACATGGACCCCTACTGGCTGCTCGGTTCCCTGCTGGGGGTCACCCCTCTGGCCATTGGTCCTGCAGAGTTTGCATCTTGGCCTGGGCACTTCACCTTTGTCCTGTGCAGTTTCTCTATCCAGGCCTCAGGATCCAGGGGGATCTGATTAGGAAAACCTGCAACTGCAGCAGAGAGTCGTGAACTTCTGTGTGGCCAGTCTTCACAGCCTCCTGGACGTCTCGCTCCGAGCCCTGGGCGCAGCTCAGCCACAGTGGCCTTGGGCCTTGCATCGCCCAAGTGATAGTGTTCACTTCACACCAGCATTTGCTGACCGCCTGCGGTGGTGTGCGCTTGCCCTGTGTGGCCAGAGCCCATTCTTAGGCCTCACTTACTCTGCAGCCCCAGCCCAAGCCCAGAGCTAGGCATGCAGTGAGGACTCAGAAATGTCTCAAACGGGCCGAGCGCAGTGGCTCACGCCTGTAATCCCAGCACTTTGGGAGGCTGAGGCAGGTGGATCACGAGGTCAGGAGTTCGAGACCAGCCTGGCCAACATGGTAAACCCCGTCTCTACTAAAAATAGAAAAATTAGCCAGGTAGGGTGGCGCATGCCTGTAGTCCCAGTTACTCGGGAGGCTGAGGCAGGAGAATTGCTTGAACCCGGGAGGCGGAAGCTATAGTGAGTCGAGATCGCAATATTGCACTCCAGCCTGGGTGACAGAGTGAGACGCCGTCTCAAAAACAAAAAAGAAATGTCTCAAATGGAAAGAAGCGTGTGTTGCTCAGATCTCGGCTCCGCTGGTTGATGTACCTGACAGCTGTAACCGAAACACACCCCGTGGATGCCCCCGTGGGCTAAAAAGAACGTGTGCTCAGACTTTCGTGCTAAAGAATCCAGCAGCAGCCAGCCTGGAGATTCACTCCCCGTGTGAAGAAGATCTGAGCCCCTGGCTCATCGCACGGAATGCAGGCTGTGCAGATCTTGCCCCTTTGTTTGGAAGGGTTGGATGAGGCTTGCCAGGTGGAGGATGGTAGAGGGAGGGTGCTAAGGGAAAATGCTATACCAACTGCATGCTTTTTTACAGGGGGCCTGTCCAGCCCGCCACTGCTGAACCACCCTGTATAGAAGTCCTCTCAATCAACCCTATGTCATGGTCGCTGGCTCTGTGTCTCCTCTTCAACCTCTCGAACAAGGTGCCGTCCCTATTGAAGTTGATAGGTGTCCGGCCCAACAGCTTCTAAACATCATCCTCCAGTTCAGAAGCCAGGGCTCCCTGGAGACCCAGCCAATCCCAGGGCTGTGGCAGGGAAAGTGCAGAATGAGCCCGGAACATCTCATGTCCCAGAAAGTGAGGACGCACCCACTGAGTGAAGTAGACACATGGAAAACCCAAATCTAGGGTGATCTGAATGACAAAATAGGTAATGATGTATACAGTCCGGAGACTCGATTAAAGATGTGTGAGCCTACGCTGAATTAAATCAGTGGATACCTGGGGAGCGGAACAGCTCTTCCTTACAGTTGAAAACTGATTGCTGAATGGAGAAGGCTTGCCTCATTAGACAGTCACCGCCTGGCAGCCTCTGTCGCAAGGACTATTTCAGCCAGGCCAGCCCATGATGAGACAGTAGAGCTTCACGAGTTTGACAAGGAACAGGATATTCACGCAGTTTCAGGGTGTCGTTCCCCCAATTACTTACTAACTGCGGAGGGGAGAAAAATAACCGTGCAGTGGGGAGAACTGGCAGCCGCCCCTTTCCCAAGGAACCAAAATTAGCATCACCAGCCAGAGACTAATGGACATCGTCTGCACTGAAGAAACATTGCTTCTGTGGGATTCCTGCCCAAATCTCTAATGTGATCGTGAAGAAATATTGGCTGCACTCAAATCGAGATACATTCTACAAAGATCCAAACTGTATCTTCAAAACAGCAGCCCCCAGATTAAAAGGTACCTCAGAGAGGTCGTGTCAGAAAACAAGGTGTGACCCAGGAATATATATACATATTTTTTTTTGCTATAAAGGATATTATTGGGATAAATGGCAAGATCTGAATGAGGCCTGTAGATGAGGTGATGGCGTTATTAAAACCAGGAAATTAACATTGAAATAAGTACAATGCGGTTATGTAAGAGAACGTCCTGGTTTTAGGAAATATGGACACCTTTTAGGATGAAGGGGCATCGTGTCTGCCATTTACTCCCAAAAGGATCAGAAGAAAATCACACACACACACACAGACACACGCACAGACACACACACACACGAGTACACACACAAAGTAAAAGTCATAAAATGTGAACATTCAAGGAATGTGGCTGTGGGCAAATGGAATTATCTGCACTATTTCTTGCCACCTTTGATGTCTATCTGAAATTGCCCAGAGAAGACGAGGAGGTGAAGGAGCTGAGGAGCCCCACCCCAAGCCAGCTTTCCCTCGGCCCACCCAGCCTCCAAAGCAGGGAGAGTCTCCTCAGCTCCCCTGCGCTGGGCCCACAGAGATTCGCTCCAGGCAGAGGCGATGCCACAGTGCTTTGCTGAGCCTCTGGAGGAAGAAATACCCAGCCACTCAGGGCAAAGGCTTCCAACGCCCGCCACTCCCATTCCCAGAGGCTCCCAGCTCCTCCCTGGGCCCTGTGGGAGGCTGGCCAGGGCCCTCCTGCTCTGTGCACTCATGGCCCTGGGCACGGCCCAGCCCCTTCCTTTCTGTGAGGCCTGCCCTGGAGGGAACGTGATTCCGTGGCCTGGTGGGCTCCCCAGGCCCAGGCCCCGCCCCAAACCTCTGAGCCGCCCTTCCTGGCCGGGCAGGCTGGTGCCTGCAGACCACTTCCCCTTTATGTTCAGGGCAGGAGGCCATCGACCCCTTCCCATCTCCGCCCTCATGCGGAAGGGCAGGATTGCAGGTATAAAACTCTCCCACACCCGGCTGTGAGCCACGACAGCATCTGAGGTTTTCACGCCACTGTCCAAACACATCCTTCGTTCATCAATCCCTTGAACAGTGACGGAGCACCTACCATGTGCTAAGCCCTGGAGTCCCGAGACAGGGACGTGGGCAGCTAAGAGGAGACCAGGCTGAGGCTGGACACTGGGAGGAGGCGGCCCAGGGTGGGGTCACAGCCGCAGCTGTCTCCGGCCAGGGAGAGGCTTACAGGCCTTGGTGTCCCCTGCCTCTCCCCTCCTCCCCTTCAGGGTCTCAGGATGAGGGTAAGATGGGATCCTGGAGATCACCTAGGCCACCCTTCAGGTTTCCCAGGGATTCAGGAGACTGGGCACGCGTCCTGGCCCGGCCCCTGACTGCAGGGTGGCCCGGCCCGGCCCTTCCCTCTCTGCACCTTGGGTGCCTCCTGGGGAATGAGGATGCCTCGTCCTGAGGACCCTCAGGGGTTCCAAGGCCAAACCCATCGGACTGTTTCTGGAATGGTCTCTGAACATGTGGGTTCGAATGCCCCTGTCTCGTTCTTTGCCAGCTTTGTTATCACTGACCTGTCCCTGGAAAAACACGAGCTGGGCTCTGGCCTCTCAAGTGACTCAGCGGGCACAGTGGCTCCAGTAAACACACGCGGAGGAAGGAAACGAGAAGTGATGGAGAGCAGACCCCAGCCCCAGCCCCAGCCCTTACCCCAGGAGGCCTGGAGGCGGACAGGGCGGTGAAGGACGGATGGACAGGGCAGGTGGGGTGGACAAGTGGGTGGGATGGACTCACCGCCTCTCCCCAGTGCCTTGGCCTCCTCAGGCCCCGCTTTCTCCCAGCTCACAGAGGGCCTCGTGGTCATCGTCCAGACGTGGTCCCGGCTGCTGCCCCCTCCTGAGGGTCCCACGGGACCCCTCCCCATGGGGGTCGGCTCCTCAGTGATCACAGCAGGGAGGTTCTCCATGACCCGCGGCGGCCTCACATGCCTGGCCCTGTGGACAGAGTGGGTGTGGTCAGGAGAGGCGGCCCCCGCCAGAACCAGCACAGAGGCTGTGTCCAAGGCTGGGGTCCAGAGGAGAGAACGCCAGCGTTGCTGAGCGCCTGCACCTTTCAGACCCAGCGGGCCCCTCACCGCAGCAGGTGACCGTGCGCGGTGTTGTGGTGGGTGTGATCCCGCACCGCTGCTGTGCCTCCCTCCCCATCTCGGGTGTGCTGTGCTCCCTTCCTCCACAGGGCCTCCTCTCACTGGTTTTCTGCCTGGAGGCCCCTTCCCCATCGAGGCAGAGCCCCTGGGTGTCTTGGGCCTCTCCTCAGGGGCTGGTCACTGCCTCTTTGCTAGGCCGTCATGCCTGACAGACTGTGCTCCCGGGACAGTGCTCTGTTGCCTGCCTGAAGACACAGAAGGACACAGAGTCCCCCTTCCAGCGTCACATGCAGGCGCAGGGCCCGTGGGGACGGCGGCCGGGGCCAGGGCTGAGGCACACAGGGGACAAATCCCAGCTGTGGCCGCGGGGATGGGGTCAGCCGTGTCCTCCTCAGCTCCGGCCTCAGGCAGAGAGGCTGACAAGCGGGGAGGACGGCAAGCGCAGTGTCAGGACCCTGCTGTCCCTACAGGGAGGGCTTGGTCATGGGGGGCCTCACTGTTCCCTGATTGTGAGTGGAGGAAGGTCCACCCTACCCCACTAGAATGCCATGGCCAGGGCGGTTTTCAAGTCCAGAGCCTCGGGGAGCGATGGGGACGCAGAAGAAGGAAAAGGGGTTCCGTCCGTGCCTGACGTGTGGTGAGAAGGTTTTCCCTGCTGCTATCTAACGCAGGCTCCGCTGCCCCTCCTTGGTGAAATGTGAGGTGGGAAAGAAATAAGCCAGTGTCCCCTGCAGCTCCTGCCTCCCATCTCCCTGCCCCACAAGACATTCTGAGCAAACACTGGGACAGACTTTCCTACGTGTGGACTCGTCCCCTTGCTCTTGGCTTGAAGCCCCCAGTGGTCAGCAAACATCCCCTCTGCAGGCAGGGCATGGAGAACCGGGGCAGCGATGCCTCTGACCTCTGTCTGGAGGCAAAAGTGCAAGTCTGGCCTCCTGCTGTCCCGTCACCACTTTTGTGGTGGACGCTGGGGGACCAGGCACCCAGGGCTTGCCAGGGCCTCTGTCCGGGCCTCAGAGACCTGATGGGCCCACCAAGCTGGGGCCTGCCAGCGGCCAGGACAACCCCCAGAGCCTCCTGTCCTTGCCCCATCTCCCACTTCCACCCTGGTCTCTGGGCAGGGAATGTGGCAGAGGACTGGGAGGCAAACCGGGCAGCTGTTGGGGGTACGTGGGGTCTGCAGTCAGGGACACAGGACGCGGCTGTGAAGGGAAGGCAGGAGGCCCTGGACATCCAGCACCCAGGAAAGGCAGAGAGGCATCCCTGGGGGCTTCAAGCCAGGAGCAGGGGGTCGAGTCCACACGTAGGAAAGTCTGTCCCAGCGTCTGCTCAGAATGTCTCGCAGGGGCGGGGAAATCAGAAGCAGGAGCGGCGGGAGTGCTGGGCTTATTTCTTCCCCACCTCAATTTTTCACCAAACAGGGGCAGCTGAGCCTGCATCAGACAGCAGCACGGAAAATCTCACCATACATCAAGCACAGACAGAGCCCGGCTTCCTTCCCCAGCACCCCCAGCCCTCCCCCAAGGCTCTGAGCCTGAAAACCCAGAGACAGTCAAGACTGACCTCAAGACTCCCAGGACAGTGGGTGTCAACTGGCACACCTCCCATTGCCAGACGCCTTGGCCCAGCAACCCCAAGGAAGGCCTACCTCCCCAGTACACAGATGGGGAAACCGAGGCTCTGAGGGGTCAGGCAATTCTCCTGCCTGTGCGTGCTTGCGCGCGCGCGCACACACACACACGCACACACACACACACGTGCACCCGCACACCCGGCAGACCAAAGCAGAAGCACATACTGCAGCTGCCATCCCTGCTGCCTCTTCCCCACCCGTGAGCACCTCCTCCATCCCCGCACTGCTCTTGGCTCGGGCCACCACTGCGGCGACAGCTCCCTTCACAGAGGCTCCCCAAGAGGCCGCTCCCCTGTAACATTTAGTACAGAACGAGGAAACCCTCATGGGGGGGCGAGTCGGCTGCAGGCAGGGACAAGTGGGTGTCATGTAAGCCCAGCCATCGCCCCTGCCCCCATAGCTGTGGCTGTCACCCTGAGAACCGGCCTCCCAGGCCCCAGCTCACTGCACACTGTGGGCTCCATCAGCAGAGCAGGGGCAGGAGGAGCCCACCGTCTAAAGTCTTTGGTTTCAACAACCACCACCCACCCCTGTGCTGTGCCAGCTCTGAGCCGGCCAGTGGGAACACAGAGGGAGGAAGACCCAGACCTGCTAAACTGAGAATTTAGACAGAATAGCGACGGTTCCGTGAGGCAGGTTCCATGAGGCATAGAGAGGGTCCCCTAGCCCTGGCCGAGGAGGGAATCTCACAGTCAGGGAAGGCTCCCTGGGAACCTCAGACCGCAGGGCCTCAGCCAGACCAGCCCCGGGCCAGCAAGGCTTGCAGAGGCGACAGCTCCTGGCTGTGAAGTGGCCCCGGCACACCCCCTCCCACCAGCACACCTGCTCCAACTGTAACCTGATTGGTCAGTTTGTGGCCAAATCCTTCCCACCCCCCAACCACCTCTGGGGGCCGGGAATGGTGAATCAGGAGACATCTGATGCCAAGAGGCGCCCAAGAGACCCTTCAGGGAAACTGCTCGCCCAGGAGTGGGAGCAGGGTGCAGCCCGTAAGACGCTTTCCAAAGGAGGAAACGTGCGTGGAACTGTGGACATGGAACATGGCCTCACTGATCAAATGCCTTGTGCAGCCTGGGGCGTTCACCCTCCCTGTTCCCATGTCCTGGGACCCTGGTCACGCCTGGAGAGCTCTGGGCACCTTCGGGGACAGCACGGGACGCTCCGGCTGCCCTTGCCCAGCCTCAGACTTCGCTTTCTCCTCCTTGCTTTGCAGGGCTGCGGTCCTGGTACCTGTGGCTGCCTGTGCCCACCACCTGGCCCGGGGTCTGTGGCAGCACCAGGAAGCCGCTGCCTGCGAGGCCAGGCTGTCTTCCCATCTCATCTCCGGAAGCACATGGAGGGGTCTCGACAAAGCGCTGGGGTCCACTCGCTGGCGTGCGAGCTTCCTGGTTTA
Source organism: Theropithecus gelada (assembly GCF_003255815.1). Classification (NCBI taxonomy): domain Eukaryota; kingdom Metazoa; phylum Chordata; class Mammalia; order Primates; family Cercopithecidae; genus Theropithecus; species Theropithecus gelada. The sequence continues at coordinate 4,680,477 of NC_037672.1, forward strand.
GGGGGTCTTTTGCTCCCAATGCCTGACCTCGGGGTCCTCGTCCTCCCATCTCTGCCTCTGTCCCTCAGGAGCCAGGTCTCATGTCCCTGTAAGCAGAGCAGGAGTCCCAGCAGCCTTTCTGCATCCACTGGCTGATGCCCGGGACACCTGCCTGCCTCCCAGCCCACCTCCCCCTGGGTTAGGAACGGGCCTGTTCGAAATGGCATCCAGGGCTTCTATGGGCCTGGCACACAGCCGGTGCTCAGAGATGGTCTCCTGAGAAAAGGAGGGCTCCCCGGGCTCAGGGAATTTCCCACCTGCTGTTACAACCCTAAGCGTGGGGTTCCTGTGCAGAGCCTGGCGATGAGGAAGTGAGTTCCGTCTCCGCAGCGTGCCCTCCCTCAGCCCTGCAGGCCCAGCCACCACTGCACAAGCAGAGGCCCCAACCACGGGTAGGTGTTGATGCTCCCAGGGGCCAGCTCACCGAGCTGGGCGGCCACCAAGCAGCCTGCAGGACTCTCTCCTTCCTGCCTTTATCCTGTTTGTTCAGTTTATCATCAGGATAAACCCTTGGAGGGCCCTGGATGGGTCAGAACAGGCCCCAGGCCCAGGCCAGCCTCCGGCTCCAGGGCAAGGGGCGGAGTTTGGCTCCAGAACATGGAGACGTGGGGCCAAACCCTGGTTTCTGGGAGACCTCTCCATGCCTCAATTTACTGAGCCAGAAAATGAGAATGAGCACGCACACCGCACAAGTGGGTCGAGTGGGTAAAAGGGACAGTGCTCCTGGTCCACAGTCAGAGTTTGGTGAGTGTGGGTTGGAAGAAGGAGGGAGAGGGCCCGGGCCGGCCCTGAACGGGTTTGGGAAGCTTTGGCCAAGCTTTCGCCAGGCTGTTACTGAACAAATACTTCTAGGGTCATTGAGAGCTCACCTATGCCACCAAGCACCTCTGGAGTGTTGACTTGTCACCTCGCATCCTGGGGTGACACTGTCCTTTCAAAATTCATGCCCACAGGAACCTCAGAATGGGGCCTTACTCGGAAATGGTCTGTGCAGACGAAGTGACCTTCACTTAAGATGAGGGTGTTCCAGATGAGGATGGCCCTAAATCCCGTGCCTGGTGTCCTTGTGAGTAAAAGAGAAGACACGGAGACACACAGAGCAACCGGAGAGGAGGCCACGTGACCACCAGGGTGGAGAGTGGACTGATGCAATCACAGCCAAGGAGCGCCCAGAGCCACAGGGCGCGGGAAGAGGCAGGGAGGAGCCGCCCCAGGAGCCTTCTGAGGGACACCTTGAGTTCGGAATTCCGACCTCTAGAGCTGCGAGAGAACATGAGCAAGAGGGCTCTGCCATGCGCTCTGGCAGCGCGGGAAACCGGCGCAGCCGTGCACTCCTGGGCCTGCCTCCCTCTTCTGCGTTGTGCGGCCATCCTCACTCATGTTGTTGAAGAGTGAGTGATGACTCCGTGCATAAAACGCTGGCCCAGCGCCCGACACGGGACACGTTGTCATCGCTGTCACAACGGTGTTGACAGTCACAGAATTATGGCTGTCCGGGGTGCTCACAGCATCCTTGGCTCACCTGGAGGGAGGCACCACCGTGCCCCTTTCACAAAGGAGCCATCAGCTGCGGTGACTCTGCCTGCCCAAGGTCACACCGCCAAGCAGCACGGGTGGGGTTGAACCCAGGCGGTCTGAGCCCAGCCCCCGCGTACCCATCCTAAACCTAACCCTGACTTGGGCCCAGCCGTGCCTCCAGCCACAAGCTCAGCCGCAGCCCCGCTGCCTGGCACTGGAAGGCCACACCCTGAGTGGCCGGCCCACATGTAGGCTGCCCCTGGCCCTGGCACTGGCTGACGCCACTAACTCCCCGCTGTGTCACTTTCCTATTCATCTCATTTGAGCCTCGTCAACGGCAAAAGGTCGGAAACTCCCGCCTCACAGACAGGGCAGGGCTCCCGGGGTTCCTGGGGAATCACGCACAGGCCCACAGGGGGACTCAGTGGTGTACACACATGGGACCACACGCCCTGGCACACCTGCAGTTGAAGGCTGGGCCCAGGCCCTCCCTGGAATTTTCAGGCTGGAGCCCCTGGTCCAGTGGCTGGTCCATTTGGTTGTTGGAAAAGAGACCAAGGTGGCAGCGTCAAAGTGGCTGGTTACAGCCACCGCGGTGCCGGGTGAGGCTTAGAGGCGCTGGGCTTGCCCTGGTGGGTCTGGCAGTGTGGCCCGAGCTAACTGGGGGCTGGGGTCACACCTAAGACCCGCTGGACTTGGAATCCAGCAACAGGCTGGCTCTGCTCCCAGACCCCCAGGGCTGCTCACGCCAAGGGTCAGCATGGGGTCAAGCCAGGTCCCAGAAGCAAGGGTGCTTTGTCAAAGCTGAAACCATTGCCCGTAATCACTGCGGATTGGCACTGCCAGCACCTGTGAGCTCTGAGTAGGGTCTGCTGAGGGTGCCGCCGACCTCCCTGAGGCCCCCAGCTCGCAGTTTCGCTCCACTCCCATCCGAAACAGCTCAGAAAAGTCCTCAAGAGAGTGTAAAGATCCAACCGTGGCAAGACCCGCAGACAGCAGCCTGCTCGGCCAGTCCGCACCCCACCTGCCCCGGAGCCCCCCGTACCTGAGGCGTGCTCCTCGGGGGCAGCTCCCAGGCCCACAGGACCGTGGCACACAGGCACCAGGTGGCCGCTCCTGGCCCAGCGCTGGCTGGCCCCACAGGGCTGTCTCCAGCTGGACGGAGCAGGCAGGGGCCGCCCACAGCCGGGCTGACTGCACAGCGGCCTCCGCCCCCTGCTTCCTGCCCTACTTCCTCCCTGCGCCTGAGGGCCGGTGACGGAGAGGCAGGCCCAGCACGGCTGCACAGACACCGCAGCCGGTTGATCATTAGCTCTTTCCTGGACCGGCTCCAGGCCCTGTCCTGCCTGCCTGCTGCCCAGCCCCCAGGTTCTGTACTAGAAGCCGGGGCACCCAGTCCCCCGCCTCGGCTGGGATTGGGGAAGTCCACCAGCCACCGGCCCTCCAGCCCTGCCAGCCTCAGCTCTGCTCTCTGTTCCTCTTCCACTTACTGCACACACACACACACGCATGCCTGCACACACACATGCATGCACACACACACACATGCATGCAGACACACACACATGTGCATGGGCACAGAGACGAGCACAAGTGTGTGCACACAGACAGGCACACGTATGCACACACACGCTCACATGCAGTTCCTTCCATCTCCGCCCGGGTGCTGCCCGGGCCACTGGCTCCATCAATGGGAACACTTAGGGGAAGAGATGGGCCCCCTCCGCCTCACCGCAGCTCTCCTTGTAAACCTGGGCTGTCCCAACGGGCCTCCCTCTTTACCTCCCCCCACTGGCTCCAGGCCTGAGCCAGGTTTGAGAGCAGAAACCTGCCTGGCCAGGCGGACCCAAGGCCAAAGCACGGAATCTCACCCCTGCCCGCTGAGGAAGCCTGGCCTGGGCTCACGTCAGCTCAGACAAGAGGCAGAACTGAACTCTGTTGGCCCTGCCTGTCTGCCTGCTCTGATGCCCTTGCCAACACAGGAGTATGAGCACCCACGTGGTGGATGTGGGCTGCTGGCTCCGGCCCAGCTCTAGGAAATGGGAATGGGAGGGGTCCCTCCATCCTGTGCTGTGGTAGGTTGGTGCTTTACACACACCTGGTTTAATAAAACCAAGAATAGCCGGGCGCGATGGCTCACGCCTGTAATCCTAGCACTTTGGGAGGCCGAGGCGGGCGGATCACAAGGTCAGGAGATCGAGACCACGGTGAAACCTCGTCTCTACTAAAAATACAAAAAATTAGCTGGGCGCGGTTGTGGGCGCCTGTAGTCCCAGCTACTCGGGAGGCTGAGGCAGGAGAATGGGGGGAACCCGGGAGGCGGAGCTTGCAGTGAGCTGAGATCCGGCCACTGCACTCCAGCCTGGGTGACAGAGCGAGACTCCGTCTCAAAAATAAAAAAAAAAAAAAAAAAAAACAAACAAGAATAATCGCTAAGTTAAATAGTAACGTATCCATCTCACAGATAGGAAAACTAAGTCTCAGGGGGTAATATGACATGCCCAAGGCCAGTGACCAGCTAGAAGATAAAACTGGAACCAGTTCTGACTGGTCCTGAGGGCTTTAGGGCTGGGCTTTTCAACCCAGGCACTACTGACATTTGGTGTCGCATCCTTCTTTGTTGCAGGGCAGGGGGCTGTCCTGTGCACTGGAGGGTTTTAGCTGGTCCCTGGCCTCCACCCACTGGATGCCAGTAGCCCCCTCCTCTAATCATAACAGCCAAACAGCTCAGATATTGATCCCCTAGAGGTGAAGTCGCCCCAGGCTGAGAATTCCCACCCCAGGTGAGCTACTCCGGTCAAAGCCCCTCCCAGCCCACACCTGCGTCCTTCATCCTCACCCTCCGGTCCTGCTCACCTTTCTCTAATCACAGGCTCTGCCCAGGGGCTGCCGCTTGCCTCAAGTCCCTGCATCCTGCACGGCAGCCCTAAAGTCACACCTTCCCTCCTCCTCACTGAGGCCAGGGCCTGGGAGCGGGGGTGCAGCTGCAGATGCCCATGCACATCCCCTCGCTGCCCCGAAAAGACAAAAAGCCCTCGGGGAGGGCCCACGTGAGGCCCAAGCCCCTTAGGGGCCCAGCCTCCAGGCTCCCCAGCTGGTCTGGCCAGCCCCACCTTCCATGCCACCAACATGCTCGGTGAGCACACGGTGGGTTGCGGGGGGTGGTTCAGAGGCACCAAAGGACACTTTCAGAGAGTCCCCAGTGGCAGCAATCTGGAAGTCTGACCCACAGGCAGAGGGGCAGCAGCTCCCAGACCAGCTCTTCTTCCCTGCGGGGACGCGGCTCCCCAGCCCCGGCTCGTCTGAGGAGGAAAACGGTGGTGTCTCCAGCCTCATCCAGGGGCAGTCACTCTGTCAGTTTCGTGGAGCTGCCACAACCAAGTGCCACAAACTGGGGACTCCAGACAGCAGAAATGTCATCTCTTACAGCTCTGGAGGCCAAAAGTCCAAAATCAAGCTGTGGGAAGGCCACAGTCCCTCTGGAAGCTCCAGGGGAGGCCTCTTCCTGCCTGCTCCAGCCTCTGGAGCTCCACGTATGTTCTGCTGCAGGTTGCATTGCTCCAGTCTCTGCCTTTGTCTTCACCCAGCCTCCTCCTCTGTGTCTGTCTCTTCAGTCTCTCCTAAGCGCCCTGTCACTGGATTTGGGGTCCACCTGAATAACCCAAGATGATCTCATCTAGAGACCCTTCAGGAAATTACATCTGCAAAGACTCTTTTTCCAAATAAGGTCAGGTTCACAGGTTCAGGATGGACGTACCTTTTGGGGTCAGCTCGGTACATAAGCTGTGATGCAGGCCTGGGACAGTGGTTAGAAGTAGTGGCCCCCAACCACAGCCCCTCAACCCCAGCAGCCTGCAGCCCCTCCAGCCTGGTGTCCTCCCGGCCCCCTCCTTGGGCCTTGGGGATGGATGATACAAGGTCCAGGGACCCCATCCTGAAGCCCCTCCTGGACTCCAGCCCTCAGCACCCCACCCTTCCTTGCAGACACCTGCCGGCCCCATCTCCCACCTTCCTTCTCCCACCAAAGCTCAACTTTCATCCTGCCCAGCCCCTGCCAGCTGGGAGCCTCTGTCCAGCTCCCTCTGCCTCCCGTCTCAGGGGACTGGGTAATGCTTTCACCCTTCACAAAGGTCCCGCTGCCGAAGCCCAGAGCACTTTGGGAGCTGGATTCTCCTGGCACCTTCCCTGTGGAATGGGTGCAACTCTGGGCACCCACCTCTCCTCCATTTGGGCTGCTTTCCTGGGTGAGCAGCCACCCCTGAGGCATCTGCTGCCCCAGTGCCCAGGACCTGTGGATGCCCACAGACGCACTCAACATCACCACCGTTCCAGGTCTTCCTCTCCCTACGCCTCCACCGGTGCCATCTATAGCCTCTGTGGCTCCCTCCCCTGCTCAGCGAGTCTTCTCCACCGAGGGTCACATTCATGCCTCGGGTCCAACACGTCTGTCAACACAACCTCACGGGGTGGTCACTTCCTCTGAGTAGCCCTGGGGGTCAGGGAGGCGGGGACGTGAGATTCTGTGGCTGTGCCCTGAGTCATCATAAAGATTAAATTAGACTTGAGGACTTTTCCAACAAGCCGAGCACAGGTGCACAGCTCAGTTGCACTGAGATTCTGTGCCCACGCCGAGTTCTCTCCGTGGCCTTGGCCCAGCGAGGAGCACAGAGCAGCTGCGCTTGACAGGCAGGTGGGGAAGAACCGACGTCCCTGGGAGGTCAGTGCCTCCTACCAGTGCCCTGGCCGCGTTGTCCTCACCATGGATGGGGCTGCCTGTGCCCCTGCTCAGATGATGGCCCCAAGGGGCTGTGAAGAGAAGTGGGGAGTGGGCGCCCAAGACCACCTGCGTTAACTTGCTGCCTGCCTGTGGCACCTCCTCCTCCTCCTCCGGGCCTCAGTGTCCCGTCTGTGACCTGAGACTCAAAGCGGGTGCCCCCAGTTCTCCAGCCTACTCACACCTCTGCCCCTTCTCCAGAGTGGGCAGAACAGTCCTCTCCTGGCCAGAGACGCTTGGCTTCCCCTGTGTTTGTTTCTCTGGAAGCTGCGTTGAAAAAAGCCCCCAGACGGGCTCCACATCCACACACGGGTCTGGAGACATTTCCTCTCCTGGCCATTGTCCCCCGTGGTGGCTGGAGACCCCGTATCCTGTTTGTCTCTGCAGCTGTACTTCTGGCCCAAGGCCGGGGGAATTTTCCAAGAGCCTCCCCAACTGCACAGAGCACCCTGACTGCACACAGCACACCCAGCGGCCTCCTGGAGGAAGGAGCCTGAGCCTTCAGGGCTGGGGGCTTTCCAAGCAGGCCCACCTAGAGGCTGCAGATCCTAGGGCAGAAGCGCACACAGCCCCTGCTGCCAGAGGGGCCGTCCGAACTCCAACTCAGGCTTCAATTCTCTCAGGACAATCTGTCTCTCCTCTGGGCCTCAGTCTCCCCATCTTGCAAATGATAGAGTTGGGCTTGGAGATTTCTAAGTGCCCTCCAGCTCAATAGTTTTGCTCCCTGATGTGGTTGTAATAAATTCCAATTGTCACTTGCCAAGAAGATGCTCAGCCCTTCATAAGGATTGTCATCACATGGGGCTTGCTGATGGCCCCACCAGCTTGACTGTCTCCTGATGCCCACTGAACTAATTCACAGAGGGGCTAGAGGAGGCATGACCTGCCCAGGGCCACACAGCTCCTATGTAGCAGAACCAGCCCGGATCCCAGTCCTTCCAGCACCAAACCTGTGATCCTCACTGTCAGGACTCTGAGCCCAAGCCAAACCATCGCATCCCCTGTGCAAGCATCCCTGTGACTTGCACCTATACGCCCAGATGGCCTGAAGTAACTGAAGAATCACAAAAGAAGTGCAAATGCCCTGCCCCGCCTTAACTGATGACATTCCACCACAAAAGACATGAAAATGGCCAGTCCTTGCCTTAAGCGATGACATTATCTTATGAAATTCCTTTTCCTGGCCCATCCTGGCTCAAAAGTCTCCCCCACTGAGCACCTTGTAACCCCCACTCCTGCCCGCCAGAGAACAACCCCCCTTTGACTGTAATTTTCCTTTACCTACCCAAATCCTATAAAACGACCCCACCCTTATCTCCCTTCGCTGACTCTCTCTTTTCGGACTCAGCCCGCCTGCACCCGGGTGAAATAAACAGCTATGTTGCTCACACAAAGCCTGGTTGGTGGTCTCTTCATGCGGACACGCATGACATTCACCCCTCCCTCGACTGCCCTCTGGGGCTCTCTAAGGTGTAAGTGGAGCAGCCAGAGACAAAGGCAGTGGTGCCCTCAATTCCCGGAAACCCCGGGAAGCAAGTCCTGCCCAACAGTCTGCGGTTTTCCAGGGAACCTAACACCCACTCCTTTGAGCTCCAAGCCCCAGTGTGAATCTTTGAGATGCTGCTCTGGAAAGCAGCAACCCTCCTCTCTCCCTTTCCTGATCTCTGGGACCAGCTGGTGTTTTACTGAATTATAAGACAAGGCGGCCCATTGCCAGGGTGAGGGGACAGTCTTAGAGTTTCTCCATCTCGTCACCCACCTTTTACACCAGGCTGTTGTTTTCCGTCTCTGACCCGCTCTGGGCTGGGAAGCTGCTGAACAGGTATGTTAGAGTTTGGAGAGAAAACAAAACGAGCCACCCTGGCCAGAGGCTTTCCCTGAGGGCGGAACAAACTTGTTTTCAGCAAGTGTTTCCCATCTCGGGGTTTGGCTGCTCCGGAGTCTGGGCAGACGAGGTGCCGGGGACACAATCTCTAGCCAACGTAGAAGCAGCAGGCATGGCCACCACCGCCTGGGAAAAGCGAGTGCGCCTTCAGACTTCTCCTGTGACTGTCCTGGGTCGCTCAAAGAAGCGACCAGACCTGTTCCTGCGTCCTTCCTTCAGCAAAGCCCAAATCGGACCTACCTGTGACAGAGCAGTATAAGCCCCCCCAGCCACGCCCTTCAGCTGTGGTCTTTCAGCCCTCCCCCCCTTTAATTATCCATCTCAGAAGCTCCCAGGACAGCTCCTGCCAGCCCCTGCGTGCTGACCAGGCTCCCTGAGGTCCGAGCCCCAGGGTGCAACTCAAGTTGGGGGGAAGGGGAGTTCCTGGCTGGGGAGCAGAGGCCCTGCCTTCTACCTCTTTTGTCTTTGTGTTTTTCAGCCTCCTGCAGCAAATGATGACAGCTGTAGTCATAGGAAGGCACAGGTGGTTTCTGGCTTCATCGCACTGTCTCAGAGCATTTTCAGTTCTGGGCAGTGAATCATCTCGGGCTCAGAAGGTGATTCCGAACCTGCCCCCACATAAGCAGGGGTCCCCGGGACTACATCCCTCCCAGGAAACTGCACCTCTGAGGGTCGGTCCCACTCTCCACCTCCGAGTAATGCTGCTTTTTGCAGCTTGGAGCCCCACCTGCCACTGACTTTGGCAGCACTCCCATCCCAGCTCTGCCTTCTGGGACCCCACCTGTCCCATGGTTTGGCTGCTCACAGGAGGAGCTCACAGACAAGGGGCGGGTAACTGACTGGGAAACAGACCAGGATGGCAAAGCACGATCGGTGCAGCAGCAAAGGGAGGCCTGGGAGGAAAGAGAGGAGGGTGAAATCTAGGAAGGCTTCCTGAAAGAGGAGGCACCTGCGCTAAGACTTGGAGGGAGAGGAACCAGGCAAAGCAGGGGAGTAAAGGGCTTCTCAGGGGTCAGGGCCAGCTCAAACAACTGTGATCCTGGCAGGCAGTGTGCTAAAATCTCCCACAGCCACTTCAGGGGACTATGGACACTGGCAGCCAAGGAGAGGCCAGCATGCTTGCACCCCAAGGGGTTAATCTACAACGCCATAAAAGTGACTCTCAGGAATGCAGAGGCCTGGGGCTAGAGGCTACCCGCACTCTCCCCACTTCAGTGCTGGTTCTCCCATTGGTCCTGTCCAGCAGAAACAGGCATGCAGGAGCCTCCAAGGTCATTCTAGAACAGGGGAGGCAAACGTGCTCTGGGTAGGGCCGGAGGGAGCATGTTTAGCTTTGCCAGTCATCAGGTCCGTCACAACCTTGCCCTTACAGCAGGAAAACAGACAGCAGTAAGTGAATGGGTGTGGCCACGTGCCAAGAAAACTCTCTATAATAGTATAATACAAGATGGGGCAGCAGATTTGGTCATGAGTGTGGTTTGTAAGCTGAGGCCGTCTTCTGTTGTGAAACAGGCTTGAAACATGGTACATGGGCCCCGCTTCGCTGCTCCACCCTGGTCATGCCTGCAACGGTGCAAATGTGCACACAGAGAAGTCAATCACCAGGTGGCAACACGAACCTAAACGGAAGAGAAGGCAACAAATAAAGACAAGTGGGCCGGGCATCGTGGCTCACGCCTATAATCCCAGCACTTAGGGAGACCCAGGCGGGCGGATCATGAGGTCAGGAGTTCCAGACCAGCCTGACCAACATGGTGAAACCCCATCTCTACTAAAAATACAAAAATTAGCTAGGCATAGTGGTGCATGCCTATAATCCCAGCTACTCAGCAGGCTAAGGCAGGAGAATCACTTGAACCCTGTAGGCAGAGGTTGCAGTGAGCCGAGATCACGCCACTGCACTCCAGCCTGGGCAACAGAGCGAGACTCCGTCTCAAAAATAAAATAAAGACAAGTGGTTGGATAAAAAGATTGTAATTTACAACCTTCAAGCTTATAAATGGGGAGATTGAGGGGCAAGGCAGAAATGACCTTCACCCAAGGTCACAGAAAGGAGAGTTCTGGTGATTCCATGGCCCTTTCATTTTAGATGTGACTGAGTGCCGGACACCGTGGTTCACCGCTGTAATCCTAGCACTTTGGGAGGCCGAGTTCAGATCACTTGAGGTCAGGAGTTCAAGACCAGCCTGGTCAACATGGTGAAACCCTGTCTCTACTAAAAAAAAAAAAAAAAAAAAGATACAAAAGTTAGCCGAGTGTAGTGGCAGTTGCCTATAATTCCAGCTACTTGGGAGGCAGAGGTGAGAGAATCACTTGAACCCGGGAGGCAGAGGTGGCAGTGAGCCGAGATCCTGCCATTGCACTCCAGCCTGGGTGACAGAACAAGATTCCGTCTCGAAAAAGAATGAATAAATGAATAAATAATTATATAAGTAAATGTAACTCAGAGATCGGCCCCCGCCCCTGAGAACACAGCCCGGCCAGATCCCAGCTCCACGCTGAGCAGCCCTGCCATCTTTCCCAGTCTCCGATTCCTCCTGTATAAAATGCTGTCTCTGCTAAACGCAGTATTTCCCGGAAACACAAACAAGCAAAGTTGTCCCCGCACACCTCCCAAGGCATTCCCAAGCCCTACTCAGACTCGAGAACAGCGGGGAAGGACCAGCACAAATCTCTCCCGAGGTTCCTTCCTGAGTTAACTCCTCTGCACACCAAGTTTGAGGACGGGTGTATCCGGGCCGGCACGATAAGCTGCTAGTCTGGAGCCCCGTACCAGCTGGTGCTGGAATGGCAGCATCGTGAGTCATCCCCCGGAAAGGGCTAGGATGATGCTCCACTCAGCAGCGCTCACACTGTGTTATTTCTGGCCTTTGCTGCTGAAACCGGCCCCTGATCAGAAGAGCAGAGCTCTAAGCCCCGTGATTTCAGGAACTGCTCTTTGCAAAACAAGGACACAGGGCTCGTAGGCTTTCCAGATGACTGATGGCCACCCCGGCCGGATGGGTGGCTAGGCCGCCGGGTCGGAGGCCTGCAGGAAGTGGTCAGCAGTTCTCGTGCCTGGGCTGGAACTGAAGACACCCACCCCCAAACTGGCTGGAATGTCCTGCTCTGTCGGGGCAGGCGTCAGCCTGGAGCCCAGGGAATCGCTGACTCTGCGGCCCAGCAGGTCCACAGTCCTTCCTTCTCCCGCTGACCAGGTGCCTGAGACTCTTTAGCACAGTGCTCCTCATCTGGGGGTGGTGAGGGAAGCGAGCTGTTTCCCCAGCGGAGATTTCAGAAGAGGGACCTTCCTTCCTTGGAGGAAGCTGACCAGAGAGCCCTCACTGCCTACATAGGAGCCCCCACGGCAGCCCTGCAGCTCCCGCCAGTCCTCGGCATCTCCACCTTTAAAACCACGAGGAACAGAGGTGCAGAGAGGGTAAAATCACAGAGCCAGGGCTGGGCGCAGTGGATCACGCCTGTAATCCTAGCACTTTAGGAGGCTGAGGCAGGAGGATCGCTTGAGTCCAGGAGTTCAAGAGCGGCCTGGTCAACATGGTGAAACCCATCTCTACAAAAATTACAAAAGATTAGCTGGGCATGGTGGTGCACGCCTGTAGTCCCACCTGCTCGGGAGGCTGAGGTGGGAGCATTGCTTGAGCCGAGAAGTTGGAGACTGCAGTGAGCAAGGACCACACTACTGCACTCCAGCCTGATCGCACTATTGTACTCCAGCCTGGCCGCACTGCCGCCCTCCAGCCTGGGCGACAGAGCCGGGCCCTGTCTCCAAAAAAAGATCACAGAGCCAGAAGAGGCCAAACCCCAGAAACACCCTGTGGACCAGCCAGCTGGTGGGGTGTGGGTGACCAAGAGAGAGTGCACAGAGGAGAAGGCCCCAGATGAGGGCACATGGCAGGGGCTACAAGGCTGCTATTCTCCCAACAGCCTGGGGACATCAGATCCCAGCTTACAGAAGAGTCCCCCCAGGACTCCCAACCCCATAAGCCCGAACTCCTCAGATCCCCAACTTTCCTGAATCAGGGGTGGGACCGCAGCCGGAATGTTGGCATTCTGCAGAGCCCAGTCATGGGGGCTGATCCTGATCTTGGCTTACACAATCATTAACCCTGCCCAAGCACACACTCCCCCATCTCCTCCTAGGGAGTGAAGTCCTCCAGCTGGGAGCCATCTCCTGCAAGCTCGAGGCTCCGAGGCTGATGTCACCGCAGGCAGAGGGGAGGAGGGCTCCAAGGGGGATTCCTACAGGCCCCCCGCTACCCACCTGGACGGGGCCAGATGTCACGGGGGCACGCTGGTGATCGCAGGCACCTGTGGCCAGTGCTGCCCTCCCAGCAAAACCTCAAGTGCTGTTTTCCACACCCTACTTCCTGGCCTCACATCAACGCACCCACCCCACGCTCCCCAAAACTACCCAGGCATAGGCCACCGGCGTTTTCCACGTGGCCAAGCCCAGCAGTCCTTTCCCAGCTCCCTCTTCCTTATCTCTCCGGCCAACTGGTCCACCCGCTGACCACACCCTTTGGATACCTTCTCCTGCCTCCCAGCCTCCTCCTCCCTCATGGTCACACCTTCTCTAAGGGCCACACGCTGTGTGGAGAGCTCACGCCAGCAGGAACTTCAGAGCCACCTGCTTTCACTGAGTTCCCCAGGCTCCAGCTCAGAATGACGGCCTGTGCCAGTGCCACTGTCTGCCTCTCTGATGGCCAGTAGCCAGCCCAGACACCACCCAGCCAGAACTGGACACCTACTGCCCCTCCCCTGCCCTGAATCTTAGCAGATGGCCCCATAGGGCACTTGGCACATGACCCCTCTCTTTCCCCACCTGGTTACATCCAAGCCACCGTTGCCAACCTCACCCTGCTCTCCCTTCCCCCTGCCCTCCCCTCCCCCACCCCCGGCGGGGCCCTGGCCACCCTGTGCTGTCCCACACCCCTGACTCCTGCCCTGGTCTCTGCACACCACCCCTTTCTGGCAACGCTTCTCCTCCAGGCTGTGACTGCGGTGTATTGCCTCCTCGAAGAGGCCTACCCTGGCTGCCAGCCTGGCCAGCCCTTGCCCTGCGCCCTGGAGAGCCTCAGCATGCTCCGCCCCTCCTGGGACTGGGGCCACTGTCTATCACCACCACTTTCTTCCTAGGCAGGTCCCCTGCACTGCGGGCTCCTCCAGCGAGGGCATGGCGGGTCTTGCTCTCTGTGGGCCCCGTGCCCAGCACACTCTGCAAGCGTTTGCTGAATGACTAACAAACCAAGACCCGGTGATAGGGGCCGGGCTGCCCAAGTCAGGTGGGAGCCAACAGCCCCCATGTGTTCTGAGCGGGGTTCGCCTCTGCCGGACATGCAGAAGGGGACAGAGCCCAGTCAAGTGCACTTCTGCTGAGGCAAAGCTGTGTGGGCAGCTGGGTGGGAGGGAACCACTGGCTTGCAGTGGGCACGGGCTTGCCCTAGGTAGGGCTTGAGCTCTCCCGCCTCCTGTGTTGAGCCATGTGTGCCTGTGAGCGGTGCCCGGCAGGATCTGGCCACAGCACTGGCTGCACCTTCCCCTGGGACACTGGAGAGACAGGGAGGGGGTGGCTGCCTTGTGACAGGTACCCAGTGCCAGCTCCAGGCAGCAGCCCCTTGCTGGGCCAACATCCGTAGCTGCCACCGCACATGCCTGCTAACCAGCTGGGGTGTCGCCCAGGCGGCGTCACAGGTGCGTGGCCCACCACTTTGGTGCCTAGCCAGGTGTGGGTCCCAGGGTCTCCCCTCACTTGCTGCAGGATGGACACATCCCTCACCCCTTCTACCCTGGCATAGCCCTCCCCTACGCACCAAGGGTAGCATAGTGGTCCAGGTACCACATAGAGGGGACCAGGAAACTCCCCCACTGGCCCACACAGCGCATCCTGGGGTGCGACCCGATGATGGAGAGCAGATTCTGAAGCCTGGGTTCGAAGCCCCTGGGGGAGCTGCTTTATGGTCCTGCCCAGGCCCAACACCTGCCAGCGCAGAGGAGGGTCCCACAAAGGAGAGCAGTCATCGTCATTATTGTTCAGTGGGGAGGATCAGCAGGCAGCGTGGCCCAGATCCAACCTGCCTACCCGACGCTGGGCCTGGCCCCGTGCTCAGCATCCGACATGGATGAGTCAGATGCCCACCGTCCTCTAGAGAGCCCAGACTCAGCCTCGTGGTGGAGACAGCCATGGAGCCAGATGGGACAGCTCGGCCGGAGCGGCCATTGCGGAGGGGTCGGGAAAGGGGAGCACTGCACAGCCCCAGTCCTGCCTGTAGACAGCTGGGGAGGCTGCCTGGAGGAGGGGCTCTGTACCAGCCTCTGCACAGGAAATATTTGTGAAATAGATTCCCTGGCAGGAAATAAACACAGTGGGCCTGGAATGTCTTGTAGCATCAGGAAGTAAGGAAGTGATCCATTGACCAGCCAATAGATAAATGGATCCACAGATCCCCAAAATGATGGAACTGTGACAAAGGGGCACAGGAGTCAACTGAAAGAGCTCCCAATGGCCAAAGCTGGGACAATGTGAATAATGAAACACAGGTAAAGCAGTAGCAATGTCAACCCCAAATAGAAAACAAATATGTAGGCCGGATACAGTGGCTCGTACCTGTAATTCCAGCACTTTGGGAGGCCAAGACGGGTGGATCATGAGGTCAGGAGTTCAAGACCAGCCTGGCCAATATGGTGAAACCCTGTCTCTACTAAAAATACAAAAATTAGATGGGCGCGGTGGTACACGCTTGTGATCCTAGCTACTCGGGCAGCTGACAGAGAATTGCTTGAACCCAGAAGGCGGAGGTTGCAGTGAGCTGAGATCACACCACTGCACTCCAGCCTGGCGATAGAGCAAGATTCCATCTCCAAAAAAGAAGAAAAAAGAAAGAAAGAAAACAAATATGTATGAGTCCACACCAGTACAAATAAGTGATGGGATAGCTGGGTAAATGGGGGAGAAGAGACAGACAGACCCCCCCGGGCAAAAGAATTCCAGCTAATTTAGGCTGAGGGGCAGAGCATGACCCCCGCTCCTTTAGTGTGGGATGCATATGGTGGCTTCCTTCCACAGAGGATAGTGTGGAAATGGGGAAACCCAACCAACACCCCTCAGCCAGGTGACAAGGGTCAACAGCATCAATGACAAAGCCTGTTGATAGCAGGTGTCCTTGCTATGATGCGAGCAGGAGTGCACTTTGCTGTCGTGGTCTTCCTCCCCCAAACCCATAACCCCAGTCTAATATGAGAAACACATCAGACAAATCCAACTGACAGTGTAGAACAGGAGTGGTGTTGGGTGGAAAAGGGTACGAGTGAGGATATTAACTGTGCTTGGCAGTCAGGGAAGGCTTCCTGGAGACAGTGACATTTGAGCAAGGCTTTGAAGCGTGGCAGGTGTCACAGAGGGCAAGAGAAGGTCGGGCAGGAGTCCCAGAATGGGCAAAGGCATAGCAATGTGCCTATAGGAGCACGTCTTTTCTCTTTCTTTTTTTTTTAGATGGAGTCTTGCCCTGTCACCGAGGCTGGAGTACAGTGGCGTGATCTCAGCTCACTGCAACCTCCACCTTCTGGGTTCAAGTGATTCTCCCACCTCAGCCTCCCAAGTAGCTAGGATTACAGGCACCCGCCACCAAGCCCACCTATTTTTTGTATTTTTAGTAGAGGCAGGGTTTCACCATGTTGGCCAGGCTGGTCTCGAACTTCTGACCTCAAGTGATCTACCCACCTCCGCCTCCCAAAGTGCTGGGATTACAGGCGTGAGCCACCATACCCAGTCTCAAGAGGTTTTTTAAAAGTGTTTTTTTAACCTAAACTTTATTTTTAAACTTTAGATAGAAAAGTTGGGAAGCCAGTGCGAGCATTGGCATAAACTCCCAGCAGCCTCCCCCATGATGACCGTCTCACACCTGCGTCACCTGTCACATCCAATAAACCCACGTGGACCCGCTATTGTCACTCACAATTCACACACGACTTGACTTCCTTAGTTTCCCCTAATATCCATATTCTGCTCCACCCGGAAGCCCACGGGGGACACCGCGTGGGGTTCATCACCTCGTCTTTTGGGTGCCTTTTGGCCAGGATGCTTTCTGTTTTCCTGACCTCGACGTTTCTAGGGAGAACTGGCAGGGATCTTTGTGATTGTGCTTGCACTGGGGTTTGTCTGAAGTTCCAGTCCCTTCACTTTTAATTTGCAACAAGCAAATTTTGCGGCTGGCCTCGGGTCAGAGTCAGGCTGGCCTCAGCCCTTCTGCCAACAGCTGCTGTTAATTCAACCATGTGTGAGAAGCTGACCTCTGCTTCAAGCACCAGAGGGCAAGACAAACTCCACAGCAAAACAGCGAGGGGCCCGCACGGACAGTCCTGTCTATTGCCCTAAAATGTAGGAAATGTTGCTCAATGTCCCCCTGTCAGGGAGTGCAAAAAGACCCCAAGGTACCCTGTGGCACCTCCTAGAGCAGCAGCACCTGGCATCCAGGAGCACCCGGCCTCCAGGAGCATACCCTAGACAGGCTGCAGAGAGCATGGTGCCAGCAGGGCTGATCTCAGGGCAAATGAACAACACTCATAAAGCCACGACTGTGCTGACCCTTTGCCCAGCAACCCCACTCCTGGGAGTTTACCCTGCAGATGACCGTCGAATTCTGAAACGGCAGGGTACATAGTTGCCCATACAGTTCGTTTCTAACAGCAACGCCTTGGAAATAACCCGGTGTCAGATAAATCACACTCGACACACAACAGGTAGCCAGCAGCTGTGATACAGAACCAAGGCGTTCTCTGAGTGCCAGCAAGGAAAGATCCCTGAGACATATTAAGCAGAAAAAAGCAAGTTGCAGAGTGTCTGAAAGTGGGGTTAGGATGCGCTCGTATCTGTTTGCACTTTTGAAAAGAAACCGCAGGAGGATGAAGCACTGGCAACAGCGGGAAGCTGAGTGGGTGAGCCACAGGGAAATTCTTGGCGCTGAAACTATTCTGGATGATGCTCTGATGGGGGATACCTGACTCCATTTCCCAAAAGACATTGAACTTTACAGCACAGGGAGCCTCAGTGTATGTACTTTTTTTTTTTTTTGAGACAGAGTTTCCCTCTTGTTCCCCAGGTTGGAGTGCAATGGCATGATCTCAGCTCACCAAAACCTCCACCTCCCAGGTTCAAGCGATTCTCCTGGCTCAGCCTCCCGAGTAGCTGCGACTACAGGCACCTGCAACCATGCCCAGCTAATTTTTGTATTTTTAGTAGAGATGGCGTTTGATCGTATTGGTCAGGCTGGTGTCGAACTCCCAACCTCAGGTGATCCACCTGCCTCGGCCTCTCAAAGTGCTGGGATGACAGGCGTGTGCCATCGCGCCCTATGTATGCAAATTATATTTTTTAAAAAAAGTAGGCAGACAGGGGAATCCCAGGATGAATGTGAAATGTGACAAAACAATTAACTGTATCACAAATGTATGCAACAATCTCATTGAAGTGGGAGGAAGAAAGTTCCACTAAGTCTGTGAAACTGAAGGCAAAAGGAGCCCCACAGACGCACTCCACTCTGGCTGATAAAGTTGCTTTCCAGCCGTCCACAGTGGCTCACACCTGTAACCCCAGTACTTTGGGAGGCTGAGGCAGGAGGATCACGTGAGCCCCAGGGTTCAAGACCAGCCTGAGTAACATGATGAGACCCTGTCTCTGAAAATATAAACAATTAGCTGGGTGTGGTGGCAGGTGCCTGTAGTCCCAGCTACTCAGGAGACTAAGCCAGGAGGATTATTTGAGCCAGGGAGGTCGAGGCTGCAGTGAGCCATGCTCATACCACTGCACTCCAGCCTGGGCAACAGAGCAACAGCCTGTCTCAAAAAATAAATGAATAAAGTTGCCTCCCATAGGGATATGGGTCAGCCATTCTGATACTTCTGTACATGTCGACTGGAACAGAACTGTTAAGTCAGTGGATGGCTAATGGTGAAAGCCAGGTTTCTCAATGTTGGAGTGGGTGGTTGTTACAGATTGCCGGTGGGGCAGAGCTGGAATCCACTTAGTAATAACAGATTTGAGTTGGAGACGTCAGTATGAACTCACATTTAACCTAAGAGAGATATAGATATTGCATCTAGGCATACTTAGGGACATGCATATATACGTGGTTAGTGTACACATATATGCCTTCATGCTCTGTGCTCTGTCAGCTGAGAGGGCCTAAAAGAAAAGACACCCAGCCAGGCACAGTGGTTCACGCCTGTAATCCAGCACTTTGGGAGGCTGAGGTGGGTGGATCATGAGGTCAGGAGTTCAAGACCAGCCTGGCCAACATGATGAAACCCCGTCTCTACTAAAAATACAAAAATTAGCTGGGTGTGGTGGGTGGTGAGCGCCTGTAATCCCAGCTACTCAGGAGGCTGAGGCAGGAGAACTGCTTGAACCTGAGAGGTGGAGGTTGCCATGAGCCGAGATTGTGCCACTGCACTCCAGTCTGGGTGACAGAGTGAGACTCTGTCTCAAAAAAAAAAAAAAAAAAAATCCACCTGTAGTCCCAGCTCAGGAGGCTGAGGCAAGAGGCTCCCTTGACGCCAGGAGTTTCAGGTCAGACTGGGCAATACAGTGAGACTTTGATGCTAAAAAACATTTAAAACAACAACAACAACAATAAAAACTGAAAAAAAAAAAAAAAAAAAAAACTAATTTTTTTTTTTTTTTGAAGAAAAGATCCCCACATAGCAGCAAGCATACCTAGCACCCAAAGAGATCTTGGTTTCTAACACTTTTACCCAACAACAACAAAAGTCAGGGCTCAGGGAAATGGCAGAAACTGGGCCAAGAACTTGACAGGCTGAGCCTGACCTGTGGTGCCAGGAGAGTGAGTCACTGCCTGCATGGGGGAAGGAGTGAAATCCCACATCAGGGGGGTGTGTCAAAGGGACATGGAACTAACTGAAAGAGTTAAAGTAATTTGAGCAAAACTAAGGTAGTATTTGATTATAACTCAAAGTGTAAAATAGATATCCACTAATCCGTCCTTAAATAAGTCAATAATGGAGTAACTGAGTAAATGGAGGGTAAGAGGTGGATCTCCCGGGCAATAGAATTCCAAATAATTGATGCAGCGGCTCCACTCTGAAGGTGGGGACCAAGACTCCTGCTCCTTCTTTTTTTTTTTGAGACGAAGTTTCACTTTTGTCACCCGGGCTGGAGTGCAGTGTCGCGAATCTCAGCTCACTGCAACCTCCGCCTCACAGGTTCAAGCGATTCTCCTGCCTCATCCTCCCGAGTAGCTGGGATCAGAGGTGCCCACCCCCACACCTGGCTAATTTTTGTATTTTTAGTAAAGACGGGGTTTCACCATGTTGGCCAGGCTGGTCTCGAACTCCTGACGTCACGATTCGCCCACCTCAGTCTCCCAAAGTGCTGGGATTACAGGCGTGAACCACCGCGCGCGGCCAACTCCTGCTCCTTAAGTGTGGGTTGCACACAGAGACTTCCTTCCAGAGAGGACCGGAGGGAGGGGCAGGAAAAGAGAATCTTTACAAGGAGAAACCCGACCAACACCCCTCAGCCAGGTGGCCAGGGTCAAGGTCAACAGTGGGGAGTCCTGTTGACCGCGTGTGGCCCTGGGACCATGTGATGTGGATGGCACTGCGCCTCTGAGGTCTGTCCCCCAATAACCTATAATAACTCCAGTCTAATCATGAGAAAAACTTCAGACAAATCCCAACAGAGGCACATTCTACAAAATCCCGACCACGCCTCAAAACTGTCAAGGTCAGCAAAACCAAGGAAAGTCTGAGGAACTATTACACCCCGGGGAGCCCAACGAGACAGGAGGACTAAATGCAGCGTGGGGTCCTGGGTGGGATCCTAGGGCAGGCGAAGGCGTTCCGTAAAGACGAAGGAAATCTGAGTCAAGTGCGGGCTGCAGTTAGTAATGAGGCATTGGTAGTATTGGCTCATTCGTTGTGACAAATGCACCCTACCGAGGTAAGATGCTAATCATAGAGGCAGCTGGGTGGGGTTTTATGAGAACTCCCTGAACTGTCTTCCCGACTGTTTTGTAAATCTAAAAGGATTCCAAAGAATTCAGTCTATTAAAAGAAAAACAAACAAAAAGTCCCTGTAGGGTGGAACAAGTTTGATGTGTTTGGAGAGTGAACTTTTAAGGCCCAAAGACACCCAAGCGTCACCGCGGGATCCTATCCAAGCCTGGAGCTGCCTGCTTGGGTGACACCCTGGGGCTGCTTGCCATGGGCCTCGGGCCAGCCCGGAAGCCTCCCTGGGCCACGCCTCCCTGCACTGTACAGGACTGAGTTCATCACAGAGATGCGTGGGGCAGGGCCAGTTTCTGGTAATTGTCCCCACAGCACCAGGAAACTGAGGCAGGGCTTTGGAAGGGCTTCCTAGCCCCAGGCGTGACCTGCCCGTGGTCCTCAGCCAGTCCTGCCACCTTGAACCCTGGCCTTCCTCTGTAAACGAGGGTGAGGATGAGGATAGGCTCCTTCCTGGTGAACAGAACTCACCCAGGGCTGCTGCCACAGAGGGCTCCAGACCATTCTATAGCCCCAGTGGGAGAGGGAGGCAAGGTCACCAGGCAGGTGGCATGCTGAGAAACTGAGGCTCACAGAGGCCCCACACCTTGCCAGGGGCCACAGAGCCCCCTCACCCCCAGGGCAGCCTCTCCTCTGCCCTCCTCTGGGTCGGGCCCCTGTGCCTCTCCTCGCTGCCCTGACAGCCTCTGCATTCAGCCCCCACCTCCTTCAAAATGCACACCCAAGTCCAGCCCTGAGAGAAGGCAGCCTCATCCCCAGTGGCAGGTGGGAACCCTGGCCCCACGAGGGGGACTGAGGCTTCAGAGACGCAGAGAGCCACTGGAACCCCTCCGAGACCGCTGGCACTGGTGCAGCGGGAGGGCAGGGCCAGTACGAGAGACACAGCGTGCAGGGAAAGCCGACTCTGGGCCCGCCCAGGGCTCCTGCGCCCTCCAGCGTCACCAGCACTGCACCATTTCCATCAACTATGGCTGCTGGCCACATGTGGACACTGCCCTGGGCACCAACACCAATGCCTCACCTTACAGATGGAGACACTGAGGCACAAAGGGTGGAATCACTTGGTGGCAAGCCAGGATCAGAACTCCCGGCCACAGCCTCTTGGGACCTCACCTTTCCACCAGGCATCCCGCCCGCCCAGTCGTTGGGATGCTGGGGAGACAGCACCCCCACCTCACCCTGCCACCCTGCCAGCATCCAGCTCCACCCATCAGGCTCTTGGCCCATTTCTCATACGTGGGAACACCTGGCTGGCCCTTGGCCTGAAACCCCACTCGAGGCAGCACCCGCCCTGCCACTTCTGGCCAGGTGAGTTTCGAGTTTCGGGTGCACCCTCCCCATGAAAACCGTCTCCAGCCTCACCTGTCTCAACAGGTGACACTGAGCATGGGGCTGGGGGCCTTAGCCTCGGGGGGAGGGCTCTCCAAGCGCAGACCCAGCGAAATGCACTGGAACTTACCCTGCCAGGGAAGGGAGGAGGGGAGGCTGGATCCCGGGCCCACGACCTGCTGCAGGGCCATGGCTGTTGCTATCACAGTTCCTCAGGACAGCACTACAGCCCAGCACCGTACCCGGGCAGGAAAGTGCACATTTTTAGTGAGCCTGGCCTCTGGGCTCCAATCAGATGACCTGGGTGGCCGGCCTGGGTCATTGGCTGTGCTGCTGCAGCCTGCCCCACCCCACCGGGGAAGGGCTGTCTCCTCCCTGACCTTCCTCCTCCTTATCAGCTGTCAGAACTGTCAGCTCTCCTGGGACAGAATTCCCAAGTAGGGCGCGGAGGAGCCACTGCAGGGAGCTTGGCACAGGCGCTCCTGGGCCAGTCCAGTCTGCCCAGGGCTTTCAGGGTTTCAGACCACCTCCCAGTCCCTGCTCAGAGAGGAGAGAGGCTGGGACCTAGGAACAGACGCCAGGCCCTGCTCCACCGGGATGAGGAGAAAATGACCAGTCTCGCCCAAGCCTGGTTTCTGCAGCTGGGCAGTCACGGCAGCTCGGTGGGAGTCCAGTAAACATTTACAGAGCACCGGCCGGGCGCGGTGGCTCAAGCCTGTAATCCCAGCACTTTGGGAGGCCGAGACGGGCAGATCACGAGGTCAGGAGATCGAGACCATCCTGGCTAACCTGGTGAAACCCCGTCTCTACTAAAAAATACAAAAAAACTAGCCGGGCGAGGTGGCGGGCGCCTGTAGTCCCAGCTACTCGGGAGGCTGAGGCAGGAGAATGGCGTAAACCCAGGAGGCGGAGCTTGCAGTGAGCTGAGATCCGGCCACTGCACTCCAGCCTGGGCGACAGAGCGAGACTCCGTCTCAAAAAAAAAAAAAAAAAAAGAACTTATTGGGCCGGGCGCGGTGGCTCACGCCTGTAATCCCAGCACTTTGGGAGGCCGAGGCGGGCGGATCACAAGGTCAGGAGATCGAGACCATGGTGAAACCCCGTCTCTACTAAAAATAGAAAAAATTAGCCGGGCGCAGTGGCAGGCGCCTGTAGTCCCAGCTACTCGGGAGGCTGAGGCAGGAGAATGGCGTGAACCCGGGAGGCGGAGCTTGCAGTGAGCCAGGATTGTGCCACTGTACTCCAGCCTGGGCGACAGAGCAAGACTCTGTCTCAAAAAAAAAAAAAAAAAAAAACATTTACAGAGCACCTACTGTGTGCCACGGGGCCCAGTGTAAGGCCAGAAAAGACGGGCAGGGTCTCTCATGTGGTGGCCAGAGGGACTGGTCCCCAAACTTGCTCAAGATAGAGTCACCTGGGACGTCCTTAAAGGTTCAGATTCTTGACTCGGGACCCCCCATATCAGTATCTCCTAGAGTGGGGCCCAGAAATCTGGATTTTTAACAGGTTCCCAAGCAATGCTTGTCATTGGGTGATTCTGGGAACCTCTGTTCCAAACAGCACTCTTACCTTCAGGTACTCACCACGGGCCTTGACAGACACAGGCCCCCTGAACCCCCAGGAGCTGGGCACGGCCTCTGTGACTGGCTGTGTGGCACAGGGCAAGTTCCTTAACCTCTCTGTGCCTCCCTTTCCTGGACTTTGTGCTGGAAGAACAATAGGTAGTTGGCCTACCTCATCGGATATTTATGAGGAATAAACGAGTTAATCAATGTTCAGGGCCTAAAACAATGCCCTACACACAGAGACACACAACACAGACACACATGTGCACACATGCATACACATACACGCACACACACATACATGCACACATACACACATGTGTGCACATACATACACCCACATACACATACGCACAGGTGCACTCACACACACGTATACACACACACACAGACACATGCACACACAGAGACACGTGTACACATGCATACACATACTTGCATGCACACACATACACACATGTGCACATGCATGCTCACACATGCACATACACACAAGTGCACTCACACACCTATATACACATACACATGTGCACACAGACATGTACACACAGATACACGTGCACATATGCACACACATACATGCACGCACACACATATATATACACATAGACACATACACACATGTGCACATACACATACATGCAGGTGCATTCACATATATACACATACACGTGCACACAGACGCATGTACACACATGTGCACACGTGCATACACATACATGCACACACATACACATATAAATATACACACATGTGCACACACATACACACATGCACATACAGGTGCACTCACATATGTACACCTATATACACATACACATGCACACACAGAGATACATGCACATTCATACACACACACACACACCCCTGACGTGTATTTTTATCAGGCACCCTGGTGATCCTGACCCAGCCCTGCCAGGTGACTTAGGCTGTGACTCAGTGGGGACAGGGGAAGTGCTGGGCTTGGGGCCTGAGCTGGTCCTCGGGGCTGGGCAGGAGCTGCCCATGCAGCGCTTGTTATCTGTGTGAATTAACGAATGAATGAATGAGGTATGAATTGTTTGACATTTTTCTTTAGTTTGAATTAGGAGAGCACCAAATTCGCCTCTATAATGCCCTGCTCGTTGCAATCTGGTAACGACAGTCACTGGGTCTCTGCCCTGTCTCTTGCACTAGAGGCTTCCTTCCCCCACATTCACTGGGCGCTGCTCCAGGACCAGGGATTTCGGACAGGCCCCACCTTGGGAGCTCACGTTCCCGGAGCATCCCCCTCGTCCGTGGCCCTCAGTGCACTGGGGTGAGGTTTAAAGACTTCCCAGTATGTTTCCAGCAATAAAGCAGGCAGAGGTTTCCCCCGAAAGCCAGACATCCTGCTGTTCTTGAAAACCCAGGAAGCCTGGCCACATGGGGTGACACGTTCAGCCTGCCCACAGCAGGCGTTGAGTCAGCTGTCCGTGGGGTGAGCTCTCTGACCGCACAGTCGTACGGAGGTCTCTGCTGACTGACACCCTGCCGGAGCTGAGCTGTGACTGAGCCTCCAGCCGCTCCATCCTCAGGAACCTGCCCAGAGCCCTGGAATTCCTGGAGGGCCCCAAGCTCCTGGTGGCCACAGGTGTGTGCCCTGGCCACTAGACCAGGAAGGCCAGGCCCTGGGGCTGAGAAGAAATTAGTCCCAGACCACTCTCTACCATGGGCCCTCTGCAGGTCGAGAGCCTGCAGGGGACCAGGGGCCTCGCTGGGTGCTTCTCTTTGTGCCTCTGACTTGGGTGTCAACCCCCCACCCCCACCCCCCAGTGAGGTCTAGTCAGCTGTCCCCGTTTCCAAGGGCAGAGACAGGGTCTAGCAGCCCAGCAGCTTGGACACCTTCTTACTCTGGAAGCCTCAAGCTGCGTCTGCGCCCAGGCACCTCCCACGGCTAAAGTCGCAGAGACTGGGAGCTCTTCTGTGCTACACGTTCTGACCTCTGCCCTCCCCAGCCCATTGGGTCCTCTCCCAGGGCTGAGCCGTGTCAGGAGCCTGCATTTAAAATCCCAGCCTCAGTCTCCCTGTCTGCGTCTGGAAGGGTTTGGCTGGGCACGCTCTGTGCACCTTCCAGCGAGGGTGCGGGGCTGAGTTACTGAGCAGGGACTTCCTACCTGCCAGACTGTGGGGAGGCATTTTCCTTCTCCACCGACACCCCCACGGCTCCAGCGGGCTGAGGGGGCTGGGATGGTGTGAGAGCTGGAGCGAGACATCTCTGCTCCCTTCTCATTGTCAAGAACTCCCTAACGAGAGGAGCGTCCACACCGTGGCAGCCTCCCGGCCTCCTCCTTTTAATCTAAGATGGACTCAGAACTCACATGAGAAGAGGCTTCACTGATGTGTACAAGATGTGTGTGAGGCCAGGCACGGTGGCTCACGCCTGTAATCCCAGCATTTTGGGAGGCTGAAGGGAGAGGATTGCTTGAGCCCAAGAATTTGAGACCAGCCTGAGCAATGTAGTGAGACCTTGTCTCCACAAAAAATTAGCCGGGCATGGTGGCATGTGCCTGCAGTCCCAGCTAGTTGGGAGGCTGAGGTGGGAGTCTCGCTTGAGTCCAGGAGGTAGAGGGTGCAGTGAGCTATGATGGTGCCACTGCACTCCAGCCTGGGTGACAGAGTGGGACCCTGTCTCTAAAACAAACACACAAACAAAAATATGCATAATTCCTTGTGCCTTGGGGACTGGCACTATGGAGCCAGAATTCATTTAAAAACACATGTCTGGACATGGTGGCTCATGCCTGTAATCCCAGCACTTTGGGAGGCTGGGATCATAAGGTCAAGAGATCCAGACAATCCTGGCCAACATGGTGAAACCCTGTCTCCATTAAAAATACAAAAATTAGCCGGGTGTGGTGGTGTGCACCTGTAGTCCCAGCTACTCAGGAGGCTGAGGCAAGAGAATCGCTTGAACCCAGGAGGCTGAGGTTGCGGTGAGCCGAGATTGCACCACTGCACTCCAGCCTGGACGACAGAGAGAGACTCGTCTCAAAAAAACGAAACAAACAAACCACAAGTTACCTCTGTATTGCCTTACTCTATAAGACTGTTCTAGAAATAAATAAAGCCAAGTGCACCTTCTTTTGGTCAGTCTTGATCCTAAAAGTGCCGGCCAGGCTACCTGCTAGTGCAGAGGCGGAAGGAGATTTGACAGGGGCCCCATGAGGTGAGTCTCCCACGGCTGGGAGGAGTTTGCAGGGCGAGTGAGGGAGTGAGGGGTGAAAGGTGGCCTTGAAGGGCAGGCATGGCCTCCTGCGTGGAGGCCACCCACGAGAGGCTGGAAGATCCCACATAACGATGGACACTGCTGGCCCCAGGCCCCAGGCAGCAGAGACCCCGCAGCAGCTAGCACACTGCTCCTTTGTTTCTCTCTGGGATAAGCAGTACAGCCCGAGGCCAGAGCAAGACACAGAGACAGGCAAAGGAAAGGTGGGTGATCTGGCAGGGCAGAGACGGTTGGACCTCCCGAGTGGGGGAATCCCAGCTTCCCACCGGCTGAGGGCAATGGGGTGGGTAACACCAAGGCCACACAGGACCTGAACTGCGCCCTTCTGACCTGGCCGCAGGAGCTGGACCTCACCTCTCCCCGGGACCCACCCTCTCCAAATCCAGCTTGGGCCCTGACACCAGGGGTCTGCCCAGCCCAGCAGGGAGTCAGGAGCCACTGAGAGTGACGGGCAATGTTCCAGTAGAATAGTGACTGTGTGGGAGGCAATCTCAATGTATTCCCCAAGGCAGATGAGATCTCAAAACATTGTGCTTCTAAAAATGCTCTTAAGAAGAAAAAAGTTGGACAGAAGAATATGGGAACATTTGCTGTGGTCATCAGAGTGACAGGTTGGAGTGAATAAATGGAATAAATGTTCACTATCCTCTTTCTGTATTTTTTATGTGCATTACTTTTAAAATCAGAAGATGATTATTTTTGCAATCAGAAGAAATGTGATTAGTGTGCTAATAAAAGCCATTTGTTGGTGCAAGTGTATAGAGGATGGTGTTTCTGGGAAAGTTTATAGACAAAATAGGTGTCCCTCTTCAGAGGTCCAGAGCCCCCGGCCCAGCCCAAGCACAGCACACCTTGCACAGGGGGATCCTAGGGCCCCGGTCTTCAGCAGCCCCTGACTCAGGGCCCCCAACTCCCCCCAACAAGTTTGCAATCCTTTAGGCTGTTACCTGCCTGTGGTGTTTCTCCACAAGCACCCATTGTGAACAAGCGTGTGATGGGCCCTGGGAGCCCCGGGGCAGCTCTCCCTGGTAGCTTTGAGCAAGTGCCTCCTCGTGTGTGGACAGAGCACCAACCTCTACAGCTCCCGAGACAGGCCCAGATAGTCGCAGCCTGGAGAGGACGGCCCTGACCCGCCACTGCCCTCTAGCGGAAAATCAGAAAAACAACAGCAGCACCCAGGATTGAGCTCTGGTCTCAGACAGGCGCTGGGCTAAGACCCTCCTGTTCCTCCCCTCAGTGAGAGCGCCCGGAGGGCACGTTCCTAAACCAACCCCTTCCATGGATAGGAGAGGGGCATGGCTTGCCCAGGAAGTGGTGGGCTGGGCTTCATCTGGCTGTCTCCAGTTGTGAGATCCCCAACCCTTAAGCATGTAGTAGTACTGCATTGAACGGCAGATAACGTGCATGGATCTCTGCAATGGAGGGACAGTGTCGGGCGAATGTATCCTGCATGTGCTGACTCAGCTACCACTCCACCTGGCTGACCTGTCTGATCACCAGCGTAGCCTGCGAGGTGGGGGCTTCTTTTTTTTTTTTTTAATGAATATGTCTGAGACGGAGTCTCGCTCTGTCACCCAGGCTGGAGTGCAGTGGCCGGATCTCAGCTCACTGCAAGCTCCGCCTCCCGGGTTCACGCCATTCTCCTGCCTCAGCCTCCCGAGTAGCTGGGACTACAGGCGCCTGCCACCTCGCCCGGCTAAGTTTTTTTTGTATGTTTTAGTAGAGACGGGGTTTCACTGTGTTAGCCAGGATAGTCTCGATCTCCTGACCTCGTGATCCGCCCGTCTCGGCCTCCCAAAGTGCTGGGATTACAGGCTTGAGCCACCGCGCCCGGCCGAGGTGGGGGCTTCTGGCTTCACTCTTTAGGGTGGCGAGCTGACAGATGATGTGGGGGTGGGGGGTCCCAGCATCTCCTGCTGGGGAGTGGGATGAACGTGGGGATGGCCCAGGCACTCTGGCCCTGCGGCCTGGACTCCACCATCATACCTGCCTCCCTGGAGGTGACTTTTGCCATGCCTGTGGCACCAGGTCACGAGTTGATTGCATCAAGGTGAGGCCCTGCACTGGGGCTCAGGTGTCTCTGCCTCTGGACACAGGAAGCTGTTTCATGGAGCAAGAACAGGGGCTTTCAGCCGGAAGACCTGGTTTGCATCCCACCTCCACCAAACCCCCAGTGTGTGATCCTGGGCAGCTGCCCCACCTGAGCCTAGGAGACATCTACAAAGTCAGGACGGGATTACCGAAAGGCCTGGCCTGGCTGGGATTTGTGGATGGATGTCAGAGGAGTGTGCTGTCGGTGCCCACGGTGGCAGCTGCCGGCAAAGACAGAAGACAGAGTGGGTTCCATGCCCTGGCAAGCCCCAGGAGCTGCCTCCACCTGGAGCACCTGTCTCTGCACAGGCTGATGAATTCACCTGGCCCTGATCCTTCCAGCTGTATTTTCTGGAGTCAGACCCTTAACCTCTCTAAGCCTCAGTTTGTTCATCTCACAAATGGGGCTCATGCATGAGCAGGTTCAGAGGTGGATCGTCCCCCAGTGAACCTTCAGATGAGACCACAGACCCTGCCAATGCTGACTGTAACCTCATGAGTGGCCTTCAGCCAGAGGCACCAGATTCCTGACCCACAGAAACTGCAAAAATAAATGCTGTTTTAAGCCACTAAAAATACAGGATTCAACCTCCCTTCCTTCCCAGCCCACACGGAAGCACTGTTTGTGATTAAATGAAGGAAGACAAGGTGAAGTTCATGGTTCCAGCTGTGACTGTGTGCCAAGCACACTTAGGGTCTGTGCTTCTACTCTGCCATTTGCTGCCTACTGGGGAGGGTGTGGCCTCGTGTGCCTTGGTTTTCTCACCTGTGAAATGGAGCTAGCAGGCTCTGGCTCTGTTGGGAGGAGGTCATGCAGGTGAAGCGCCCAGGACACTCAGTAATTTGAGGGTTGCTCTGGCGTCAGGCCTTTGTCGTGTAGCTGTTGCTGCAGTAGTGTCCACTCCCTTCCCCTACGGCCCCTGGAAAGGCAGCGTCTCTTCTGAATAAGAAAACACAGGAAGGTCCCAGGTCTGTTTGTACCTTGGGAGAGCAAATAATAAACAGAGCCTGACTTTCTGGAAGGACAAGGATGAGAGCGATCTGATAAAATGCTCTGGCAGGGCCCCTTGGTCCGTCCAATTCACTAAAAACACTGGGATTAGAATGTACTCCACCTTGGTGTTCCTGGCTCTACCAAAAGCTGCTGTGTGACCTGGGGCAGAGCACTCAACCTCTCTGAGCCTGGGTGTCCCCAGCTGTGAAGTGGGTCGGGGTGGACCAGATGACATAAACTTGTGGTGGACCTGCCCTGCTCTCTTCTCTCCTGCCCACCCCTGACTCCTAGAGTCCTCAGTTTCCCTAGTCTGCCTTTTTACCCAAGTTCCAGACTTTACCAAATCAATTGATCGATCGACCTAAAACATCCAGCTCCTGGCCTGAGGGCGCTTATTGCACAACTTGCTGAAGCCCCTTCTCCTGCGCCATTCCGCCCCTACCAGCCCTGCAAGGCCAGTGCCAGCTCCCTTTTATGGAGGAGGAGCGGCGAGGGCTCAGGAAATATCTGGGTGTCACAGTTGGTCGGGGTGTGGGGCGGTCTAGTCGGCCTAGTCTGGGTCTCTTGCGCTCCAGAGGGCCACCAGGAAACCCAGCCCCGGGGGGAGGTCACAGGCCAGGAAGGGGCCCCAGAGACCCCGAGAAAGGTGGGAGAGAGGGGAGGCAGGGCCTGGCTAAGCCTTGGGCTATGATGGCCGCTCTTCCTCACCTCTGCCCCTGCCCCCAGAGTCCCTTCTGCCAGGCTGGCTGGCGCCTCTGCTCCTGGCCTCCAGCCCCGAGGGGCAGGTGTGGCCACGTTGGCCATGGGCAGCAGCAGGTCGCTTGAGTTCCCCCGGTGTGCTCTGCAGCAGAAGGCCCAGGTTAGTAAGCTATGGGGAGTGATTTCCCAGGAAGAAGGGCACAAGTGGGCAGGTGCTGACCCTGGTGTAGTGGATGAACATTCCAGAATCCAGACTCGCCTTGGCAGAGCAACTTCAACCTACCGTGTGCCTTCAGAGCGCACTGTGGGCCTGGTCTCCAGTCCTGGCACTGCCATCTCCAGTTCCGTGACCCTGGGAAGGCCCCTCCCCGAGTCAGCCTCGGTTTCCTCATCTGTGCAAGAGCGATGGTGGTACAGGCTCAGTGAAGGATTCTAGGTAGCCTAAGGGAATGCCGTGTGCCCGGCGTAGGAGGGTGCTTATGTGGCGGTGGCGTTGTTTCAGTACTATTCTTTTTTAAACTTTTATATACAGTAACAGTTACCTTGTTTGGGTTCTCACCATTCTGAGTTTTATCCTGTGTGTCCATCCATTTACTCACCCACCCCCGCAAAAATAAAAGGTAATTTCATCACTTCTTAAAAACAGGTCTTTGTGAATTCAGTGTCTTTCCCGGCGGGCGGTGGAGCTGGTTAAACGGCTCAGACGTCTGGTCCTTGTCCTGTCTGGTTTGTGTGCGCTGGGGTTCCCATGTCTGTTCAGCTTTGATTCCTTTGCAGCGAGGTCAGGAGTGCCCCATGGGTACACTGCCTGGGACCCTCGTTAGGGTCAGACCCTGAGGCATACTCAGCTTGGGGATGAGCTGGGAGTTCTCAGCTGCCTGCCTGCGTGATCTCCCAGCACTGGAGGGCAGTTGACACATCAGGGGAGCAGGGATGTGCAGGACTCCCAGGAAACTGAGCTGTCGAGTCAGAGAGCTGGGGGAGCCCCTCTTCCCGCCATCTGCATGTGTGGATGGGGCCGGCTTCATGAGCACCTGCTCATGCACTTCACCCTGCGAAACCGTCACCGCCAGCCTGCGGGCTGCGTGTGAACATGCCCATCGCGAAGACGAGAAGAGTGAGGCCGGAGAGGGAGTGGCAGTGGGGCAATGGCGACACTGGTCCTGCGGGTCCTGGGCGTTTCTGCTCAGAAACCCACATGGGGACCTCTCCCTGACGAAAGTTCAGAGCCCACTGGTGTCTGCGTCTTCTCCCCCACACTTCCCTTTCCTTCTGTGCAAGAAAGCAGATAGTTGGCCATTTGGAGAGTAGGTCGGATTACTCACCATCAGCAAGGACCCCAGCACATCCTCCCACCGCTGCCTCACAGCAGCTGGGATGAGCTCAGGATCCTCAGGGCAGGAGGCTAATGTGAGTGAAACATCTCCTGATTTTTCCTTCCCTTTGGCCTTTCTCTTTAAGGATTCCCTGAGAACATGGAGCCCCAATGCCCTCAGGCATCCATCCTCAGAATGAAGCCACCGCCCTGCCCCTGGCATCCACAATGGTCAGGTCCCAAATGTCCCTGGGAAAACTGTGAGCAGAGGGTCCTGTGTGACAGAACCCCAGGCTGGAGAGGTGGCAGGGCTGATCTTCCGCTTCCAGCAACTCTGTTTTCCCCCCCTTCCACCCCAGTCTCTTCCTCTGTCATTTCCCCGCATCTCCCTGTTTCTTCCTCTCCGGGTCTTTCTCCTTGCCTCCCTCTCTCTCTCCAGTTGTGTATGTGTGGGTGTCTGTGGTCTCTGTCGGTCTCTCCATCTCTCTCCTGGGTCAAGTCTGCAATTGCTGTTACTCAGACATCTCAGGCACAAAGACTCAGCCACTTTCATTTGCTGAGAGCCCAAGGAGCCCAGCGTCTGCAGCTGGCATTTGAGGCTTCTGGGTACCCGTCCGCCACCCTGGGTTCCTGCTCCCTGCTCCTTCCCTGCCTCAAGCTGTTCCCCCACCCACACCCCTCTCTGGAAAGCAGAGCTGGAGACCCAGTTCCGGAAGAGGAAGTTTATTTCTAAAGGGCCCAGGGCAACAGGAGTGGGGCTGGGGAGAGGGAGCCGGGAGGGAGGCCCATACGGGGGGCATTGTCTCTGGACTTCTCCCCTGCGGGCACCTGGGGCTTGATGGTCGGGATCGTCAGAGGAGCCGAGCAGAACGTGACTTAGAATTGTCCACTTGCAGGCTGGGCACGTGCCTCTCGCCTGTAATCTCAGCATTTTGGGAGGCCGAGGTGGGTGGATCATCTGAGGTCAGGAGTTCGAGACCAGCCTGGCCAACATGGCGAAACCCAGTCTCTACTAAAAATATAAAAATTAGCCGGGCATGGTGGTGGGCGCCTGTAGTCCCAGCTACTTGGGAGGCTAAAGCAGGAGAATCGCTTGAACCTGGGAGGCAGAGGTTGTGATTAGTTGAGATCTCGCCACTACACTCCAGCCTGGGCAACTGTGAGATGCTGTCTCAAAAAAAATAAAATAAAATAAATTGTCCACTTGCAGCTCGGAAGAGGGGGCCATGCATTCATAGGCTCCCATGCCCCATGGGTCAGTGTGCCTGTGACTGCCAGTTCCCTCTCAGGACTGGGCTGGCATGCCAGGAAGCCCCAAGACCATCCCACGTCAGATGTCAGTGAAGCCAGGGGCGGAATCAGAGAGAGACATCTGCAGGTGGCCAAGGCAGCAGTGCAGTTAGATTCTAATTCTGCCTCGCTGGTTTCCCCCACCTGGTCAGGGCTACGGGAAGGCCACCCCTCAGGTGCCCCCACAGTCCACCCCCATGTGGCTCCCCTACTCCTGCCTCAGAAAGGCCCACCATGGGGCCTCCAAGCTGCTCACCATCTCTGCAGACTCCTCGAGGAGGGTCAGCCGGACAAGCCCTGGCCCCATGGCTGCGGGTGATCCCAGGGCTATGGTGGACACCACCATCTCCTCCACCAGCCACTCCCACCGTGCACCCTGGGCAGCCCGTCGGTCAGGCTTGGTGACCCACACCCCCAGCTCTAAGGTATCTGAGCCCTGAGTCATTTGTGTCTGCCGGTCAGTAGTGGTTGCAATTGCCTATTTACCATTATCTCTGGGCATGGAAGAACCTAGAAATGCCCCAGTGAAGCTTCTGAGCTGAGGCTCCTCATTCCTCCTTGCTCTCATGGTGAAGGCGCACCTCCAGCTCTTGTGGTAATAAGAGTAATTTGCAGTCTTCTGCCTCCTCCCTCCCAGTAGAAGAACTCTTCATTGCCTTCCCGTCTATTGGGATGAGTAGCCCATTAATAGTCAGGTTCAGGTTCAACGGGTTCAGCAGCTTCGACAGAGACTTTATTCCTTCCCTTGGCAGAAACATCGCCATCCTCCTACCCTGAACCAAGACCTCTGATGCCACAGAGCTCAAGACTGAAGCACAAAGGTCACAAGGAGGTCCCTGCAAAGGACGGAGCTTCTGCCCTTTGCTTCCAGGCCCTGTGTGCTGTCTGTTGGTTTGGTGCACATGCTGTGTCCTGGGAACTAGAACCCTCAGCCCTCAGCACACAGCTCAGAAGGCCGAGCCTCAAGGGGGTCATTCTAGCACCCGGCAGCTGTCCTGAGATGGGGTGTGTGGAAGGACAAGTGAGCCCCATGGTCAGGAGCTCATTATCTCACTGTCTTAGTTGCAAAATGGGACATTTGGTCTGAGCCCCCTCCCCAGGAAGTAGCATAGACAATACTATCCATTGTCATTAGTAAATAAGTCCTGATCACAGTCTGCAAGACTTTTTGCCAGCCTGCATTGGGTGGGGAACTGGGGACCTAGGGAACATTCTGTACTGGACATATTTCTCCTTCCGTCTTTCAGTGGGGTGAATGTAAAGAGGCTCCCTGACACACAGTGGGGATCCCTTTCTTCCTGAGTCTTGCCTGAAGTAGAGTTGAGAGGTGTCATCTTTCTTTCCACCTCTGAAGAGGGGTCAGGGAAGCCAGAGCCTCTCAGGAATCCCCCAAGCACACCCGCCAGGCCAGGGAGCAGGTGAGGGGTGAGGGCCCCTGCAGTGTTCTGCTGCCTAAACCAAAAGCAATCCAAATGCCATGGTATTTTGAGGGAGACTATGCCAAGGACACTTAAGCCCACTGGCATTCATTTCAGTGACATCACAGACACTGATGACTTGGGGCTTCGTGGAGTGTTATAAATAATAAAGTACTCAAGTCCAAGTGGCTCAAATGAAAAAGTCTTCCTTGGCTCATGGACTGGGAAGTCCAGAGGTATGTGGGCCTCAGGACTGGCTTGATCCAGGGGCTCTGAGACCACTTCTTTACAATTGGGTTCACTCTCAGGCTCACTTCCCACATGGAGACAAAATTGCCCAAGCGGTCGCTGGCCTACATCCCACACTGCAATAACCAAAGCAGGAGAGAAGGCAGCTCCCAAATTCTCTGCTGAAGGTGGAGATGTTCTTTCCAGCCTTTCTCAGCAAGCCACCTGCCACACTCCATTGACCCGAATTGGGTCATATGCCTTTCCTGGAGCAAATCTTTGTGTCCAGGGATGTTAACTAATGTAGCCTGCCTGTCTCCAGAGATGGGGTCATCCTTTGACTCATTAAAACCTTCTGAGCTGGATGTGGAGTCACTCACTCACTGAAAAGTCCATGGCCTGCATGGGGGTAGGTGTTGTGGCTCTTGCACAAAAAATGGGGTGCTATAAGAAAGCAGGGAGCAGGGGAAATGGGAGTGAAGTAAACAACCCGCCCAAAAACAGAGACTACGGCGTGTCTGACTGGCTGCCCCACCATCTCCACACTCATATGCCTAACAAGATCACAGTTACAAGTCTGCACAGTCTCTGGACCCAGCACCTCAGAAATCAGGAAGGGAGGGTGGTTAAAGATCTTGCATGAAACTACCCCTTCCCTTCTGTCCCTTTGTGTTGGCTGAAGGCAGATGTTTGGGTGCTTTTTGATGAGGGCAGTGTCTGCCCATTTTTCACAGGGTGGGTGTCACTGCTGGGATGGAGGGGATTTCTGATCCTTGATAGTATGCCTGCAATTAGTGTAGTCTGCCACCAGGGGGCAGCAAAGTAAAAAAAAAACCTCGTTCGCCTTGGCATCCTGAGACATGTAGATGATCACATATTTTCTCCATGAAATTATGGGTAACTTTTATACTAAAAATACCACTTCATTATACAACTAGGCTCCTTTTGGATGTTTGCTCACCACCTACTGTATGCACGGTAAGCCCCCAGGCCTCTCTGCATCCAGTGACAAAAAGCGACAGGAAGGAAGGGATGGTTAGCAGAAGCAGTGCTCTGAGATGCATGCTGTGTCGGCTGTGGGCTGAGGGGGAAGCCAGACTGGCCTCACCCCACAGGATCTGTAGAGGCAGGTTCTTCAAGTCTCAGGGTTGGGAAGTGTGCTTCTTCTCAGCAATTCTTCTAATCCTGTGGACACAGAGAATTATGTAACTGACCCTGTTCCTCTCTCTGCTGGGGCTGCCCGGCAGTGCAGAGAGGAAGGAGTGGCTGCCCTCAGCTATGTCACCGCCCATGGCAGAGATTCGAGGGCTTGACCTCAGCCCCAACTTCCTCCCAATCTATGTAGCTTTCCTTAACTCTAGTTTTCTTACCAGCTTTTAAAAAGATCTTTCTATAGTAATGCTTTCTTTGTAAGAAGCCCCATATACTCTTTAGAACAAGATAGGATAAAAGCATTCGATTTTTCATGTTCCAGGTACTGCAATCAAAACGTCAAGTAAAACACACAGGTCTTCCTGGATTTTCTTGCCCCATCCTTTACCTGGCCCATTACCTCGGCCCTTTCAAATCTCAGCTTTCCTCAGAGAAGCTCATAGCTCTCAAAGCTCACTGTTTAGTGAGGGAGACAGACAAGGAAACAATCAATGACGATCCCAAGCGACCAGCATCCCAAGTGCTCTTAATGCCTTCAACAGATTGGATGAGGGTGATCCTCTTATTATCAAGGGTGATCTCCTTTACTTCAAGTCATTTTATTATTATCAAACCATTAGCGTTGTCATCAAACCACATAGTTCCTGCTCCAAAGAGGAAGTTCCAGGACTCATGGAAACCCGGGGGTTGCCCAATTCAGCCAGGGGCCAGGGAGGACTTCTAGGAGGAGATGATGCCTCGGCTGATCCTTAAAGACTGAAGAGAAGTTGGCCAGGCAGAGGAGGAGAGGGAGGCCCCTGGCAGGCAGGGGCGTGACGGAGTGGAATTTGCTTTGATTTAGCAAATCCCTCTGGCTGTAGAAGAAGGAATGTGGGTGGGGAGAGTGGAGCAAAGAGAGCAGGAGAAGGTGCCTGCACGTGTGTCCCACTACACTGTGGAAGGACTTGGAGGCAGGACCTGAGGTTGGACTGATGTGATGGAGCAGGAAGAGAAGCCTCCCAGAGGGGTTCTCAGGTGTCAGGGAGAGCAATGGGGTGGCAGCAGGTGCCATTTCTGGAGCTGGGAGCTTAGGAGAGGCTGAGCTCAGCCAGTGGCCTTCAAGTCATGGTGTCAGGGAGCCCAGGAATTATAGATTTGGAAAGTATATCAGTCTGGCTTCTCCAAAGAAACAGAACTGATAGAAACAGATGGATGGTGGGTGGATGGTGGATAGGTGGCAGAAGCATGGATGGGTGGATGAGAGTGGATGGATGGATAGGTGAATGGATGGTGGATGGGGGGGTGGATGGATGGATAGTGGGTGGATGATGGATAGATGGATGGGTAGATGGGTGGTGGATAAATTGGTGGATGAGTGGTGGATGGATAGGTAGATGGACAGATGGATGGATGGATGAGTGGATGGGTGGTGGATAAATTGGTGGATGAGTGGTGGATGGATAGGTAGATGGACAGATGGATGGATGGATGAGTGGATGGGTGGTGGATAGATGGGTGAATGGGTGGTAGATGGATGGCGGTTTGGGTGAGTGGATGAATGGATAGGTAGATGGATGGATGGGTGGATGGACAGATGGATAGATGAATGGGTGGATGGGTGGTGGATGGATGGGTAGATGAGTGGTGGATGGGTAGGTAGATGGACAGATGGATGCATGGATGGGTGAATGGGTGACAGATAGATGGCTGAATGGATACATGGGTGGATGAATGGTAGATGGATGACTGTATGGGTGAGTGGATGATCAGATAAGTAAATGGACAGATGGGTGGATGGATGGATGGATGGGTGACGGATGGCTGACGGATGGCTGGATGGGTGATTGGATGAATGGATAGATGGGTGGATGGGTGGATGGACAGGTGGATAGATGAGTAGATATATGAATGTATGGGTGGAGGGTGGTAGATGGATAGATGGTGGGTGGATGGATGAAAGGATGAATGAATGGGTGGGTAGGTAGGTAAGCAGACAGGTACAAAGGACAATTGATAGGTAAACAGGGTTCTATTTTAAGGAATGGTCTCATGGTATTGTGGCAGCTGACAAGTTCGAAATCTGCAGGGCAGGCTGGCAACTCAGGCAGGAGGTGGTGCTGCAGCCTTGAGGCAAATTTTCTTCTCCACTGGAAACTGCTTTTGCTCTTAATGCCTTCAACAGATTGGATGAGGGTGATCCTCCTATTATCAAGGGTGATCTCCTTTACTTAAAGTCATTTTATTGTTATCAAACCATTAGCGTTATCATCAAACCACGCAGTTCCTGCTCCAAGCAGCTTGGCCATAGCGAAAGAAGAAATTCTAGTGGGGACTGCCCTGCTCTGGTCATCTCAGGGAACCGGGTCCAGCCCCATCCAGCTGACTGCACATTTCTTAGCCTTGGTGAGCCTACACTGTCTCATCTGTAAGACTGGGTGACACTCAGCATCATGACCTCAAGGGAACACCCAATTGGGAGGCCCGTGGAATAAGCACTTTGTAAGTCACACAGGCAAGGCCTCCTGATTAAGCTTCTTCGAAACTGTATCCTTACCATGCCCACACAGCAGCTCTGGGAAGCACAGCCTGGTGACAAAGTTGCTAAGAAGAGACACAATGTCTTGCTTGATTAGCAGCTGGGGGGCAAACTTGAGCTTGCCGGTGAGGCCAACAAGGCCAGTCCCAGGCTTCTGGCAGGACCCATCTGCCCTCCCAGGACAAGAGCTGCTCTCACTGTCAGGGATGGCTGACTTCTGGGTCCCTTGCAGGGCTGTGTGCCTGCGTGGTCGTCAACCAAGGGTCACATGGCTGGGGGAGCACTGTGGCTTCTGGCCTCCTGAGGACCTGGCCCCATCTGACCTTGTCTCTCTGGGCTTCCATTTCTTCTCCCCAACTGGGAGCCCTCAGACCTGCAGTTTTCCTCCCAGGTCCCACAGGCCATGGCTCTGGAAGACCATGTCCCTTGTGGGGTCCAATAATGGTGGTCCCCTCTGGTGGGGTGCCTTGTACCTTCCAGAAGGATATGTTGAAGTCCTAACCCCAAGATTTAGCCCCCGGGAATGTGACCTTATTTGGAAATCAGGTCTTCAAAGACACGACTGGTTAAGATGAAGTCAGACAGTATTGGGTTAGGGTGGGCCCTCCATCCTAGGTCCAGTGTCCTTATGAGAACAGAAGGGGAACATTCAGAGAAGAATGCCGTGTGACAGGAGAGGTAGAGTGCAGAGATCGGCCTCTGGCGCTGGGAGAGATGCCCTGCCCTTGTTCAAGCCCCTTTGGCAAAGCCTGTGGTCCTCTGCTCCGCAGCGTGGCTGACTCATGCACCTGCCTGCTCTAGCTGAGCTTTATCATCTCTCACTTCCAGCACAGGGGCAGGTATACAGTAGGTGCTGAATAGATGTGGCCCCTCACCTCTGAGCTTGCCCCTTGCTCTGCTCTCCCTTTCTCGTTCCTTCCCAGGTGCTCCTGATGTTCCTCATCTGTTTCTGCTGCACAGGAATAAAGTTGAACCAGAGGAAGGGCTTTTGGAAGACCATCCACATCCAAGCCTTGCACGGTGTGAGTCATATTCCCGAATCAGGCCTATACATTCTGCTTCCTTCCATCACTTGTAATGAACCATCTCTTGTGAGTTTTCTGTGATGGCAAAACATTGCCAAGTCTACAAACCACTCTGAGTTAACTGGGCAGCTGGAATTGTGGCATAGATCGAGTGTTAGGGAGAACAGATACCTGTGTAACCCAGGGCTACGCTTCCCCTCCTGACCCACCCGGAGGCGTCAGGCAAGGCATGGGCATGTGAGGGTGAGGCTGGGCCTGACCTCACTGAAAATCCAGGTGTGTGGACCCATGCTTGAGAGATAGGCTCCAAGCCATGAGTCACAAGCTATTTTTACTCCTGGTTTCATATGGCGTGGTTTTAAATTATTGAGCAACTGGAAAGATCCCACAATGAAATCATATTTCATTTGTTTCTCCATTTGGCTGTGAAGTCAATCAATTCCTGGACTGTATTTAGAGATGAAGAAAGGACAAGGAATCCTGCCGCTTTGGTGAGAGAAAGCCTGGAGGCTGCCTTACAGTGCAGAGCCCCTGACGGCCTCAGGACGCCGTCTGCTCTGTCTGCTGCCCTGCGTCTCTGACTTGCTGGGTTTCCACTCCGCTGGGTTTCCAGAGCGGGCACCTTCTTTCTAGATCAGGCCCCAGGTGAGCGCAGCCACACCGTGCTGCTCTCCGTAGAAGCAATTTGTGGGAAGCCCCAGCAGACCCAGGGAGAGGTCAGGACGGTGGGAAAGGGGCTCAGGCAGGTCTGACCTCTTTCCTTTGCTGAGCGGGAGTGGCAGCCGCAGTGCGGGTACCCGCTGATCCTGCAGTTCAGTGGGCACTCTCCTCTGAGCTGGAGACCCCCTGGGGGAGTGGAGGTGGCACCCGACTTTGCTAGAGGACCAGGGAGGCTTGTCCAAGGAGGGGATCTCAACCAAGGTCCAGAGAGTGAGCCTGAGCTGTCCAGGAGAAGACAGGGCACTCCCAGCAACCCAGGGTGGGGGCAGCAGGCCTGGCATGGCTTGGGCCCAGCGGAGCAGGTCCCCTGGCCATGCACCTCACGCTGGACCCCACGACATCCCTTGACCTCTTGAATGCCCCCTGGAGGGGATGACAGATTCCGGAGGGCCATGGGGCTGAAGCCCACTGGCCTCCCAGAGTAGCTGGGACCACAGGCACACACCACATACCCAGCTAATTTTTGTGTTTTTTATAGACGGGGTTTTGCCATGTTGCCCAGGCTGGTCTCAAACTCCTGAGTGCAAGCAATCCTCCCTCCTTGGCCTCACAAA
Organism: Theropithecus gelada; assembly: GCF_003255815.1. Lineage (NCBI taxonomy): Eukaryota > Metazoa > Chordata > Mammalia > Primates > Cercopithecidae > Theropithecus > Theropithecus gelada. Next base: position 4,720,853 of record NC_037672.1, read on the forward strand.
GTGCTGGGATTACAGGTGTGAGCCACTGCGCCCAGTCCCCGTTTAATGAACCTTTAAGGGGCCTTGGTTTGACATGTTTGGGGCCTCCCTGTGTCCACGAGCCCCTTGAAGACCCCCCAACACCCCACCAGGCCTGCTAAAAAATAAGAAGGGCAGCGTTTTTCTAGAATGAATCTTGTGACTTGTGAAACGATTTCTTGTCTATTTTCTTCACTAGGACTAGAGAGCCCAGCATATTAAAGGTGTTCGAGAATCCTAAGGGGTATGTATGCACTGTGATTTGAAGGATACAGAAACTCAGGCACACAGAGCGCCAGCAAGTTGCCTGAGGTCACACCTGGCCTGTAGTACCACAGACAGAGAACCAAAGTCTGTTTCAATCGATTCAGTTCAACCAGCAGATTCTCTGAAGTCCCAGTTCAGCAGACACCGCGCAGGAAGGAAAGAAAAGGCCTGGCTCAAGCCCCACTCCGTCACTCACTTGCTGGGTGACTTGGGGCAGGACGTCTTTGGGCCTTGGTTTCTGCCCTTGTGAAAGAAGATGTTGCAACCACATGGCCCCGAGGTCCTTCCAGGTTGAGAACTGTTAAGGCTCCCCAGCCCCTTGTCCTGAGCTCTGGAACCAGTCTGGAATGGGGCACTCACATCCACCCTCTGGCTCACAGGGTCTTGGCAGAGAGGTGTGAGGGCTCCCTGCCATCCTCACCAGGCTGTGTGGGGAAATCATGGCACCCCTGGGAGGTTCGCAGGAGCCCTTGCAAACACAGAGGGAGGAAACAGAGGCTGCGGGGGAGCCTGACCGAGAGCTCCTTAGAGGGCAAATGGCAGCAGGGTGTCCCTATGGCAGGTGGGTGCCTGGCCTACCTCTCAGGTTATGATCCAGGAGTGCCAGGTGCCAGCACTCTCCCCTCCCCTCTATCCTTCTCTCCCTTTATTCAACAGATACTTGCAGAGTGCCTGCTCTGTGCCAGGCCCTATGTTAGGCACCAAGAATAATAATAGCAAAGCAAAGACATTTATTGATCTCAACTCACACTGGGTCACAGCATATATTAGCTCACTGATCCTTAGATCTGGCGCCCCCTCAATTACATGGCACAAGATCCCAGTGGACTGGCATGGGAACCCTGCAGCTGCAGGCAGAATCGCCTAGCTGGGCCTCTTGGATTTCTAGGGTGTGTGGGGCTGGGCTGGTTCCCCAGGGCTTCAGCTGTCCCCTGAGCCATTGTACTCCCGGCCTCCCGTCCTGGCCCCTCTTGGGGGAGACGGCTGCTGCTGAGGGAAGGGGAGGAGTACCTGCTCCTGCCTCAGTGTTCCACTCAGTCTACATTTTCTGTGCCCAATCTTCTTCCCCTTGTTGAAAGCATCTCCAAACAGCCCTGGCTCAAGCCAAAAGTCCTTGGCCTCTCTCTCCATGCCAGGTTCCTGCGATTATGCATCCCAAACGCTCCTCCAGCCCAGACCCTCCGCGCCCAGTGGGCATCCTTGTGCTGGCCGGCTCCTCTCGACCTCTCTGCAGCTCGCCTTTTGAGGCACACAGTGGGGACCCCTCCTCCTCCCCTGTGCTGGGCGCCTGATGTCACAGGGGAGCCGGTCACCATGGGGGCTGCGGCTGGGACTGCGCCGAAGTGAGTCGCGCCACCTCTCCCGGTGCACCTCCCAGCTGGGCGCCAGCCGGCGAGGAGCGACGGGAGCCTGGGGTGGGTGGCGAGGCGCGGATAGCCCAGGCCCAGAGGTAGGAAACCTGCGCACGAATCCCCACCAGCGCAAGCCTCGCCGACAGATATGGGGTAATCCTGCCCGCGCCCCGCCCCCCGCCTCAGTTTCCTTCTCTGTAAACTGGGAAAGAAGAGTTGGCCCAGAAAGTGTTCAGGCGCCTTGTAGCTCCACGACTCAAGAAGAGCTGCACGAAGCTCGCTTTTCCCTGCGCCGCTCTCCTAGCGACTCCCGGGCTTCCGAGAGCGGCGATCCTCAGGTCGCCCCTCAAGCCGTGGCGACAGCTCTGCAGAGATCTAAGAACGATTGCGAAAGGCCTCAGCCGCCGTCGCCCGTCTGCGCCTGCGCTGGTAGCGGAGCATGCTGGGACTTGTAGTCCTCTCTTCCGGCAGCTTGGGAAAGAGGCTGAGCGGCGGGTCGAGGCGCCTACACTTCCCAAGGTGCTTCCGGGAGGCAGGGAACACGGGGCGGGGCCGCCATGAGGGGCGTGGTAGTGGGCGTGGAGTGGGCGTGACCTGCGCGCCGTGGGGCTGCGGCGGCGCTGCCTGGCTTTGCGCAAGGAGCCGGCGCGGAGCCGGCGGGCTGGCGGAGGATAGCGCGGGCAGCGGCACCTGCGGGCCGGAGGGTCTGGCTGCCGCAGCGCCGGGCCGCCCCGACTCCAAGCTGCTGCTGAGATGAGTGCAGGTGAGTGCTGGGGACCGAGGGACCAGCGGGTCCCCTCGCTGGATCGCGGCGCCGGAAGGGCTGGGTGTCATTCGGCGGCTGCACCTGCAACGCCGGGGAAAATCACCCAGCGGCTCCACCCAACTTTTGCTCCAGGATTTTGCAGCTGCGAGGGGCCAGAGCGCAGTCTCCTGCCCTGCGCCTGGAACGCTTAGCTCAGTGGCAGGGGCCGGGAATCCTTTCCCAGCGCGCCGGCCGGTGTGGCTGCGCCGGGCTGTCTGGAAGGCGCCCCTTCTTTGCTTCTCACGGGGGTCCGGGTTGTTCCAGGCTGCAGAAAGCGGTCAGGGTCCGCGCGAAGAGCCGGGGCCCCAGCAGACCTAGGCACGCAGAGGCGAGATGACAGGCGGGGCTTTGCAGCCGGGGGAGCCGCCCTTGCGCTGCTCCGGCAGCGCCTGGGTTGGGGGCGTCAGGCCGACCCTCGGCGCCCAGGACTCTCCGCAGCAGATCTGGGGACCCGGAGCCCGCATGTGTCAATCCCGGCCCCGACCCGATCTCTGCGCGTCTCCAGCCCATCGTCCCTGCGCGTCGCACCGCTGCCTTTCCCGCCGCACCCACCCTCCGGGATCTGACAGCCTCTGTGCGGCGCTGGAAAAATCCCACAGCGCTGGAGCCCAGCCGCGCCTTGTGCTGTGGGGGAAACTGAGACTTAGAACTGGAGCCCTTGGCGGTGAGCCCCGGAGGCGGCCTGAGGATGCCCGGATCTGAGAGCCTCCTGGGGCCCGCATCGGGCTGAGGGCTTGTCGTTGCATTCCTGGCAGGGAAGAACTGTCACCCCATTTTTCAGGGTGTGACCCGAGGCGCACCAGGCTTGAGTCACTTGCTTGACTCAGGAAGGGGGGCGGGGATTCGAACCCGGTGCTCCCTGACTCTTGTGCTCTTTCCTCTAAGCCTGTCGCGCTAGGGACTGCAGTATGGCCCTTAGCCATGGTGCAGAAACCAATGGGGACAGCCGCTTCCCCTGGGGGAGATCGGACTAGGGAGAGAATGTGTTTAGTAAGAGCTTCCTGTGGGCTGTAGGCCTAGAAGGGAGCGGGGGCTGAGGGACCAGGGACTCCCCTCCCTGGGGAGATTGTCTCCCTCCCCCTTCAATCCAAGGAAGGAGGGACTGCGTTGCAGGGAGCCTTTGGGAGTAGCTGAGCGCAATGGCAGGCAGTCGGAGGCAGAACCCTTTGGAAGAGGATTTCTGAAATGGCCAACCTAGTTATCTGGGGGTGGCTGGGCAGCAGGGCACCCTGAGACTTGGCAGAACCGCCAGACACATTTATCTAATGGCAGGTGGGGATAATGGCTGGGTGCACACAGAGTAATTTTGTGCTTCTTGTGGCCATAATTGATACCTGTGGTCCCCCCTGTCATCAGGGAGAGCCTCAGAAGCAGTGTTGGCATCTCCCTTCTGCATCTGACGAGAAGAGGTGTGGGGGCACTGGGGCAGTTGCAGGCAGTGACTGGGGTTTGAACCATGGTGGCTGCCTGGTGGTCTTAGGCATAGGTGGCACCAACCGGAGCTTGGCTTCCTGACCTGTAAGAGCAATAGCATTGCTTGTCTGGAGGGGACAAGGTACCACATGAAGAGCCCCACACCTGGGAGGGCCTCAGTAGTTTGGGATGGTCATTGCTGGGTGGCCAGCTCAGCTCAGCCCCTCTGAATCAATCCAGCCCTTTGGAACTGGCAGTGTGTGTGCTCTCCGGGCCACCTGTCGCCCCTGCCCAGCCCTGTCCCCAGCCGATGATGTGCACAGCAGGCATTCCCACCCACACAGTGGGGGAGAGCAGACAGCATGGTCCCTTGTCCCTGGCATGTGGGCTCTAATGTCCGGCCACTGTGTATGTCTGGCAGGACAGGAGCTTCCATCGTCAACAAGGGCAACAAGGGCAGGTCCCCCGTGGCCCTCCCCACGCCGGCTGGCAGTATTCCAGAGCTCAGCACTGGTAGGAGGGGCTGAGCATCATCTCGTCCAGTCTCCAGCTGCCCAAATAGGCCGGAGGCTCAGAGCCCAGGACGACCTGTGTAACCCTCCTGGGTTGCAGGCTCCCCATTCCTTTGGGCTGTGTGCACATCTTCAGTGTCATGACACAGGGTGCCTCCAAGATGACCCGGGTGTGGATTGAGGCCATGTAGTTGCCTTACTTTTGTTGCCTGTTGATTTCAGGTGGCTGGGGCGACTGTTTATATAGCACATGGCAAAGTGGAAGGAGATGGTGCCTCGTACCAGACAGGCCTGGATCCGAATCCAATGCCCTTGCTGTGGGGCTCCCCCTGCCTCAGTTTTCCCAGTAGTATGGCGGGCAGGCCTTTAGGTCTGAGTGTAGTGCCAGTCCACACATGGTGAGCCCAGCAGGTGATGATCAGTGTGGTGTAGCTTCATCTCACTGCAGCCCACGTGGTCACAAGGGGGGCCAGCTGAGGGTGGGGTTGAGGAAGGTACCTGAGCTGGGGCATGGGGCGGGGTGGGGGGGATTCCAGTGCCAGGTCTGCCACCAGTCAGCACCAGAACCTTGAGCAAGGCCTGTGCTCCTACTGAGCCTAAATGTCCCCCTGGGCAGCCGCTGGCCTGGCAGGTCAGATTTCCCCAGGTGGACAGAGGCTCCTGAGGGGTTGTGTTAATTTGCTCCATAACAAAGTACTAAAGACCAGGTGGCTTAAAGAGAAGACACTTATTTGTTTGCCGATTCTAGAGGCCAGAAGTCTGAGATCGAGGTGTCAGCTGGGTTCCTTCCTTCCAAAGCCTCTGTCCTTGACTTGTGGATGGCCGCCCTCTCCCTGTGTCCTCGCATGGTCTTCCCTTTGTGTGTGTGTATGTCCTAATCTGTTCTTCTTATGAAAACCCCAGCCAGGCCGGGCGCGGTGGCTCATGCCTGTAATCCCAGCACTTTGGGAGGCCGAGACGGGCGGATCACGAGGTCAGGAGATCGAGACCATCCTGGCTAACACGGTGAAATCCCGTCTCTACTAAAAATATAAAAAATTAGCCGGGCGTGGTGGTGGGCACCTGTAGTCCCAGCTACTCAGGAGGCTGAGGCAGGAGAATGGCGTGAACCTGGGAGGTAGAGCTTGCAGTGAGCCGAGATCACGCCACCGCACTCCAGCCTGGGCGACAGAGTGAGACTCCGTCTCAAAAAAAAGAAGAAAAAAAGAAAACCCCAGCCAGACTGGGTTAGAGCCTACCCTCATGACCTCATGTCACCTTAGCGGCCTCCTTCAAGGTCCTGTCTCCATGCATAGTCACATCCTGGAGTACTGGGGGTTAGGACTTCAGCACATGAATTTGGACAATTCAGTCCATAACAGGGGTGCGGGTCCAAGGGAGGCCTGGTGGCTGGCTCAGCCTTCTGTTTCCATGTTGCTCTTAGGATCATGGAGCTGGAAGGGATGTGAGAAATGCTCCAGCCCAAGCCCACCCACCTGCACAAAGAGGGAAACCAAGGCTTAGGGAAGGAAAAGCAGCTGCTCAGGGCCAAGGAGAGGATGTGGCAGAACCCAAACCTGAGCCCTAGTCCTCGGATTGGACGGTGCAGATCCTAGTATTTGGAACAGAGACACGTTTCTCCACCTAATCCAAGAATGGGCAGTGACGTAGCCACAGACACGTTCATCTCAGTCTTACTAGTAACAGCAAGAAGTTAGAAACCACCAAACCGTGGAAGTCAGTGATGGAATATGAGCCACCTGTTCCATCTCACTCACTCATTATTCAGCAAAAGACGCACAAAATGCCTACTATGAGCTGATACGGTCTGGCTGTGTCCCCACCCACGTCTTACCTTGAGTTGTAATAATCCCCACGTGTCAAGGGCGGGGCCAGGTGGAGATAATTGAATCACGGGGGGTGGTTGCCCCCATACTGTTCTCATGGTAGTGATTAAGGCTCGCAATAGCTGGTGGTTTTTTAAAGGGCAGTTCCCCTGCACACGCTCTCTTGCCTGCTGCCTTGTGAGACGTCCCTTTGCCCTTCCTTCGTCTTCTGCCATGATTGCGAGGCCTCCCCAGCCATGCGGAACTGTAAGTCTGTGAAACCTCTTTCCTACATAAATTACGCAGTCCTGTGTATGTCTTTATTGGCAGCATGAGAACAGACTAATACGTGAGCCCACGCTGCTCCAGGCCCTGGGATTCAGCAATGGACGAGAACAACCCAAAATCTATGTTCTCTTGAACTTACATTCTAATTGGGCGGTGGGGAAGTCATGTATATGAAGTTACTATGCATGTGAAGAGCTAACTGCGTATGTAAAGAATTTCTAAGGTTAGGAGAAAATGCTTAAGAAAATAGGTTTAATTGGCAGGGCGTGGTAGCTCACACCTGTAATCACAGCACTTTGGGAGGCCAAGGCGGGCTGATCACGAGGTCAGGAGATTGAGACCATCCTGGCCAACACGGTGAAACCCCGTCTCTACTAAAAATACAAAAATTAGCTGGTTGTGGTGGTGGGTGCCTGTAGTCCCTGCTTCTCGGGAGGCTGAGGCAGGAGAATCACTTGAACCAGTGAGTCGGAGGTTGCAGTGAGCCGAGATTGTGCCACTATACTCCAGCCTGGGCAACAGAGCAAGACTCCATCTCAAAAAGAAAAAAAAAAAAGAAAAGAAAAAAGAAATTTATTTATTTATTTATTTATTTATTTATTTATTTTTTGAGACGGAGTCTGGCTCTGTCGCCCAGGCTGGAGTGCTGTGGCCGGATCTCAGCTCACTGCAAGCTCCGCCTTCTGGGTTTACGCCATTCTCCTGCCTCAGCCTCCCGAGTAGCTGGGACTACAGGCGCCCGCCACCTTGCCCGGCTAGTTTTTTGTATTTTTTAGGAGAGACGGGGTTTCACCGTGTTAGCCAGGATGGTCTCGATCTCCTGACCTTGTGATCCGCCCGTCTCGGCCTCCCAAAGTGCTGGGATTACAAGCTTGAGCCACCGCGCCCGGCCAGAAAAAAGAAATTTAATTTAGAAAACAACAAAACAGCTGAAGACAAAATTGTATGTCATATAGGATGTCAACTCTACAAAACAGTGAGGGAGGCGATGTGTGGAAGTGCCATCCATGCCCATCTATAAGTGGTGGGAGAAGGAGCCAAGTTTTCCCTCTTCTGCACCTTTTTACTTTCCATGTGTTTCCCAAGTTTTCTTCATTGTGTGCCCTTTTCTTTTGTACTGAAAGATCAGATGGAAAGAAGAGAGCACACTCTGCCTCCAGCTCTGAGAAGGGCACGCGCTGGTAGAAACCCACGACTCCAGGAGAAGTCTGGCGATTCCGTTCTGCAGGGTCACTGTCTGCTGCATGGGATGGTGGTGTCTCCCGGCATTGAGGGAGCTTAGCCCAGGCAGCTGCACCGCTGCCAATTTTCCCCTGCCTGATGCCGCTCTGAATGAGGTGCAGCAGAAGCCAGACCCTCCTGACCCAGAAATTCATCTGAGATTGTATCTGGAGAGGACTGCCGTTGCCCAGACATTGGTAGTCTCTGCTTAGCCTGGTCACCCCCAAGCTCTGCCCTGTTCTCCTGTGATGTGCAGGGTTCCTTCCTAACATGGCCACCCAAGATCCTTTGACTCTTTATGGTTTCTGTCAATGAGATAGTTTGGGGGTAGATAGGATATTTTCTGGAATCAAGTCTTGAGTTTGATGAACTCTTGGAAGGTCCAATCTTACTGTCCCAGAGAAAGGTATGTGTCCCTGACTCATGGAAAAGCTGCCTGAGCCACACCCTGGGCTTCCAGAGCGTCATCTGGGTCCTGGGAGACCTCTGAGCTCGCAAGAGGAAATTGGCAAGACTGGGAGATGAAGGGACCTGTCTTGTCGCTGGCCCTTTAAGCAGGCACTGCCTGTCCTTGAAGCCAGACCAGGCTGCTGGCCCGATGCCATCTACCAACCCCAGAGCCTGGATTCCACAGCCCCTTCCCTGCAAAGATACTCAGGGGCCTTCCTTGCTGCACCCCTTGGCTGTGCCTCTGCCTAGGTAGGGCTCCGTAAAACCTACCCTGAAGTGGGGTCTCAGGCTCACACCCATCCCTGCCACTCGCTATCATGATCAAAGACCAGACCTCTGTGTCCTTCTTTCCATTGCTGCCCCTCCCCAGGATCTTGGTAGGGATGGAGGGTCTCATGAGCTGATCAGCCTCTGCCTGGCACGTGGAAGAGGCTCCCAGAGCTTGTTAAAATAGTTATGATAGGAAAACATGGATCACGTCTTGGGGTAGCTCCTAGTGCTTGAGGCTGATCACATGGGTCCTGCAGTCATCCCTGCATGATGGACGCGGCTGTCCCAGTCCCAGGGAAGCCCCGAAAGAGCAGCCCTCTGAGGCTCACACCCAGTGCAGGGCAACCCGAGTGGAGCAGTCTTAATTTACTCAAGGAATTTTTCCATCGCCAGGGCTGCTCAGCGTGTCTAGGGTGTCAGGCAGCACCCAGGTAGGACAGGCTTAAATGTCGCAGAGACCGTGGCTCATCCAGTGCTGCCCTGGGGCCTGGGCCAGATGCTCATATAGGTTTCCTCCCGGGGTCCTCGCAGCGCTGCTCAGAGCAGCCAGTGCCATCTCTGCCTACAGAGGAGGAAATGCCTGCGAGTCCCGCCCAGGACCTGGTGTCACGTGATTGGTAAATGGCAGAGCTGGGATTTGAACCCCAGTGTGCCCGACTCAGCCACAGACATGCGTCTCCCCGGCTGGGTGGGCTCTGTCTGCCTGTCTCCCACCTGCGTGCTTTAGCTGGCTGCGTTGGGGGATTTGTTGCTGCCTCATAACGTGTGGCTAAGTGTTGGTCTGGATGAAGCCTGGCCCGTTTGGGGGCATCGTGATGGTGCTTCTTGGTGGGGGTCTCACACAGCCCATCTTCTCGCCTGGGCCGTGGTGTGTTATTCCCATTTTCCAGGTGCAGGACCTGCCAGCACAGAGCCAGGAGGCAGGACTAGACCAAACCCACCTCCTATGGGGGTTCCTGCCTGGGGTCATTGCATGGCCCCTGTGACTCACCCTCAGATAGCCTGGGCCTGAGAGGGATTTTCACCACATTGAGCCCATGCACCCCGCGCCAGACTCTTGACCCTCTGGTCCGGCTCCCCCGCCCCTACCCCGAGTCCTGCATTCCCCCCCCAGGGCCCATCTGTTCCACTGAAAGCGGTACCTCTCCCCCTGCTTACACAGCCCAGCCCAGCCCAGCAGCGTCTCCAGCCCCTTGCCTAGACCTCTGTGATCTTGGACAAGTCATCATCCCTCTGTGCCTCAGTGTACCCATCTGTAAAAACAGGGCCACTGCCACCCTCAGGGGGCGACCCTGCTTTCTTCTGATACCGCCGCCCCACCCCACCCACTGTCTGGGTGTGAGGCCTGGCCACCATTTCGGGGGCCCTGATGCACCTGCCTTTCTCATCTGGCTCTCGGAGTGCTCCCGGCTGGGTGAGCCGTACTTGGGCTTCGCGCTAAGAGTCTCTGGCGTGGAGGGAGGTGCCTCGACACCTGTGGGTTAGCGGCTTCTGTGGATGTCCGCCTGGAGCTCGAGCTAGGAGGGCAGCTGGGTCTCTCGTGTCTGTGGGAAGGACTGGGGTGGAGGAGGGGGCTTTGGATTCTGGGGTGCGCACTGGTCCTTGGGGATTTGGCACCTGGCCCTTGTGGGTTCCAGGGCTGGCTCTGGGACTTCCTGCCATCAGCAGCTTCCAGGCCTAGAACAGACAGGTCTGCTGCAGATAGCGAGCTGGGCGGCTTCATGCCACTTCCCTTGGCTGAACAGTTCCAAATGTGAGGGGGGCAGTCTGGGTGCCTCAGAAGGTGCGCTGGTTTTGGGGCTGGGTACACCTGGGCTCTATCCCCTAATGTCCCTCGCTAGTTGTGTGCTTCTCTGAGCAGATTGCTTAACTGCCCTTTGCCTCAGTTTCCCCACATAAAAAGTATGGGTGATGACAGCTGGTTTCGAGGGGTTACTATAGACTCAGAGATGCTGAGTGAGAGTCAAGGGCCTGGGCACAGCAGGCACCAGGGAACGGGCAGGGTGGGCTTTGTCACAGCTGTAAATACCCTTCACATTTTGGGGACAAACCCAACGTTGTACCCTGTGAGAGCCGCTTTGGCACCATCGGCCACACCCCAGGCTGGGTTCACCGCTTCCCCTCCCCTTCGCTGGTCCTGCTGTCTCCCCTGCCAGTCCCATCTCAGTCCTGTTTACAAGGCTGCAGCCCAGTGCCAGGAGGAGCACCGTCTCCAGAGAGCCGCCCAGCTCCCAGTTCTTCTCGGCACAGCATCCTCAGGAGGTGTGGTGTCTTGAGTCATCGGTCTCAGCTGGAAGCTTCATTTTAGCTGCATTCTACTGAGCAGTCCCCATCCCAGGCGGCAGCAGTGGCTCCCCCTGCCTCCTGCACGGAGCTCGCATCCTGTGCTGGAAGTTTGAGACTTTGGTTTCTCTGTGTTTAGAGCGACGAGTTAGATGATCTGGCAATGTGAGTCCAGCCAGCACACCAAGAAAAGTGCTCAGTGTCACTGCAGCTAGCATGCTGGCTCTGTCCCCACTGGCGTCTGTCCTCAAGGCACGACAGGGCCTTGTACTGGCTCCCCGGAAAGCCACTCGGGTGGAATGAGAGGAGGCATTTCGTGAACACCCAAGGAGTGGAGGATGAGTGATGGGTGGAACTCCATCCCCAGTTCAGCATGGCCTCCTCATCTGTCTGCCGTCATTCCGGGTGAAGCACTCACAGCCTGGCCCGTCTCTGACCCTCTGCTTCTACGGACCTGTGTCCCCAGGATCGCACATGGAAAATGACATCAGTTGATGCTGCAGTTGGACACGAAGTGCCTAGAATGAAGAATTCCAAGGACCATCCAGACCTTCAACCTGGCAGCCAAGTTTCAAATGCCCAAGTTTCAAATGCCTTTGCCCCACAGCTGTCTCCATTTAGGCTCCCTGAGTAGGTACAGCTGGAACTTGGGCACAGGTGGCTTACCTGGGAGGTGACCCCAGGAAGCATGAAGGAGGTGTGAGGAAGGTGAGAGGGGGAAGGGAGGGGAAGCCAGGAAGGGGCATTTGGATGGGGGGCACCACTCTGGCAACTGGGGACTCAGTCCCACTGGGAGCCTCTGAATCGTCCCACAGAGGGACCAGCTATGTGGGGTCTTTCTCCATAGGCCCCGTCCTGTCTGGGCGTAGGGCCAGTCCTGAGTGTGAAGTGCTGGGGAAGTCTCAGCCTAGGTCCGGGCCTCCTCTGTGTCCAGCAGTCAACAGACCCCCGCAAGGGCTCAGAGCTCTTCCAAAATCTTTCTCCTGTCCCTCCATGACTATTTATTAAGCACCTACTCTGTGCTGTCTTTGCCCTGATCCTTTTTTTTTTTTTTTTTTTTTTTGAGACGGAGTCTCGCTCTGTCGCCCAGGCTGGAGTGCAGTGGCCAGATCTCAGCTCACTGCAAGCTCCGCCTCCCAGGTTTACGCCATTCTCCTGCCTCGGCCTCCCGAGTAGCTGGGACTACAGGCGCCCGCCACCTCGCCCGGCTAGTTTTTTGTATTTTTTAGGAGAGACGGGGTTTCACCGTGCTAGCCAGGATGGTCTCGATCTCCTGACCTCGTGATCCGCCCGTCTCGGCCTCCCAAAGTGCTGGGATTACAAGCTTGAGCCACCGCGCCCGGCAGCCCTGATCCTTAAACAGCCTTGCATTCTTCTTGTCACCGTCTGTCTGCCCCCACTCTCCTGGAGTCCCTCCTCCTCTCCCTTTCAAGGCTCTGCCAGACTCCAGGGCCTCCATGAAGCTTTCTTCCCATCTTTAGGCCCTCCGCTTCCCTCCCTCCTCTGAACTGGTGGACACAGACCAAGCTGGGGTTTCCTGCAGAGATTTGCGTCTGCTCCTGCCTGCTCTGCAGCCTGGAGCTGGGAGCTGCCCTCTCTGAAATACCTCCTTTTGGATGGTGCGGGGTGCTGAACAGTGGACTCAAAGGTGCCCATGTCCTAATCCCAGGCCCTGTGACTATGTGACCTCGTGTGGCAAAATGACTGTTCAGATGTGACTGTGTGAAGGATTTTGCCACAGGGAGACTGTTCTGGATTTCGGGGGGCCTGATGCTTCTCGCTAATGGGAGGCAGGAGGCCCAGGGAAGGGAAGGCGGCAGAGAGGAGAGAGAAGTCTCCACGCCTGGCTCTGAGGGTGGAGGGAGGGGCCCCGCACCCAGAAACTCGGGTGCCCCTAGAAGCTGGAAGAGGCAGGGAAGCGGATCTGCCCCGGAGCTTCCAGAAGGCCCCAGCCCTGCACCCTTCACACTCTGACTGGATTTGCCCTGGTATCTGGGGACCCCAGATCTCAGCGTGGCCTGACTCTCCCTGGTGTCTGGAGACCCTGGGCCTCGGCACAGCTGGACTCTCCCTGGTGCTTCCAGATCCCGGGTCCTGGCGTGGCCTGATCTCCCTGGTGCCTGCGGAGCCTGGGTTTCTTGGTGCACAAGCAGCTCTGGGAGGAGGTAGGGGTGGTCTAATGGAGAGGCGGGGGACTGGGAACCAGCCCAGGCCATGCACCCCCTGAGCCTTGGCCTCCTCATCTCTGTTGGGGTTGGGCTTTTCCTAGAGGATCTTTCCGACTCTGAGCCCATGTGTGGTTTAGGGCAGTGGACACCTTGGGATGTAGCATTTGCTTCCAGGCAAGCAGGACCCTGCTGTGCACGCCCACGGGGGAATGGCTTACGTGGTTCCCCAACATGGACCCAGCACTGTGCCCGGGCCCTGCACTGTGATGTGCTTTCACCCTGTAATTCTTACATCAGATCTCCTTGCTTGGGACTACCAGTATTCCCACGTCACAGGTGAGCAAACAGAGGCCCAGGGAATTAGGTAACTCTCCTGAGGTGATTCAGCTGTGAAGCACCGTGCCAGCTGCAGAACCTGCACTCCTAACCGTGGTGCACCATGGCGCCCCCTTGTCCTGAGCGACTCCCTCACCTCCTGTGGGCCCTGCTTCACTGTAGGCCCAGAGCCCCCTCTGGAATCCAGTGGGGAGGCCTCCCCAGGACCTCAGTGCTCCTTAGGTCACCTGCAGCTGCAGCCGTCTCATCCACCAGCTCATTCTGTCCCCTCCAGACATGCTGGGCCCTTCAGAACCTGCCCGTCCAGGGCCGCTGCAGGAGAGCTGCTGCTGCACCGCTGCTGCCTCCTCTTTTTCTCCCTCTCCCCGGCCTCCTGCCACCCCAAGCCCCTTCTCTGCCAAGGAAGGTGTGCATCATGGGCTTTGGTGAGGGTTTCTCCCCTAGCAAGGTCGGGCCACTGTCCATTGGTGCCTGCCCACCCAGGCCTCAGGGAACCACACCAGAGTTTGGGGTTGGTCTCCAGCTGGGTCCTGACTCGTGCCCCCTCTTCTGGGATATTGGGCCTAGGGCTGACTTCGTGGTTAAAGGGTGATTCACACATTAAAGAAAGGATTTTATGCAGGTCTGTGCCTCGCTCAGGGAAGGTGGCACAGCTGGAGTGCCGGGCAAAGGCCACCTGTGAGTGTCTAGGGGCTGCCCTCACCAGTGACCGCAAGCCCAGGGGCTTAAAGCAAGAGAAGGCGTTTCCTCCCAACTCTGGAGGCCAGCAATTCAATGTCAGTGTCGGAGGCTAAACCTGGCGCCAGCAGCTCCCACCAGGGCTCAGGGGAGGCTCAGTCCTCGCCCCTCCAGTTTTGGTGGCTGCCAGATTCTGAGGTTTGTGGCCACATTGCTCCAATCTTCAAGGCAGTATCTTCAAACCTCCCTTGGCTCCATCTTCACGTGACTTCTCCCCTGTGTATGTCGTCTCCGCTCCCTCCTCCCCATGAGGACTCCTGAGATTGTACTCGCGGCCCACCCATAGAATCCAGAATCATCTCCCAGTCTCTAGACCCTTTATGTAATCACATCTGCAAAGACCCCTCCCCATTTAACTGTATATGTCGCAGGTTCTAGCGATTAGATGTGGGTATCTTCTGGGGGAGGCATTACTCAGCCTGGCACAGGTAGTCTCTGGGTACATCCTGTTTATGGGGTTGATACCTTTTCTTCTCCCTGTGGGGTCTCTAGAATGGATGAGAAAGTGAGAATGACTTCTCATAGGATAAAAAAAAAAAAAGTTACTCGCTAAATTTAAACATCCTGGGAGCTGGATCCTGTCACAGACTGTGGACAGGAATATCAATTGGTCCAGTCTTTTGGGAAACAGGTGAAACATGTGGAGTCTTAAATACATTCATGCCTTTTGATGGAATAATGCGACTTCTGGGAATCTCTTCTGAAGAAAGGTTCTGAAACAGACATGAATTCAGAAATAAAAAGCCATTAATTGCAGGGGTTGCATACTCTGCAACGTAAATGTCCAACCGCAGAACGCTGGCTATGGAAATTCCTGTGCATCCATGGCAGCACTTCTCAAACTTCTAGGGCCTCAGGGCTCAATTATCGAGGACCCCAGGGAGCTTTTGCTTATGTGCATTGTATTTCTTGATATTTATTGTATTCGAAATTAAAACAGAATTTAAAAAAATATTTGTTGACTCAGCACGGTGGCTCACACCTGTAATCCCAGTGCTTTGGGAGGCCGAAGTGGACAGACCACTTCAGTTCAGGAGTTCAAGACCAGCCTGGGCAACATAGTGAGACCTCACCTCTACAAAAAATAAAAAAATTAGCTGGGCATGTGCCTAGTCCCAGCTACTCTGGGGACTGAGGCAGGAGGATCGCTTGAGGCTGGGAGGTTTAGGCTGCAGTGAGCCATGGTTGCGCCACTGCACTCCAGCCTGGGTGACAGGGTGAGACCCTGTCTCAAAAAATATATATAAATAAGAATTGAAAAATAAAAAATGTGTTAAACTGCAAAAGGACAATGACTGCTTTGCATGTTAACATAAGAGCATTTTTAGTGAGCCGAGGTACTGCTTTACAGCTTTGCAAATCTCATTAATATCTGGCTTTGTAGGTGACGGCTGGATTCTGATGTCTGCCCTGAGTTAAATCAGTTGTGATGTCACGTGTCACGCGGCCTCTGCAAAACTCCATTGCACACTCAGGAGAGAGTGACAGTGAAAAGGGAAACCATATCTTAGTGTTGTTATTGAAAGGATTTTGACCACTAAACCCTGTATGGGGTCCTGAGGACCTCCCTAGACCACACTTCGAGAGCTGCTGATAAAAGATGGAATATTGTGCGTTAAAAATATTATGAAGCATGAATAAACTATGTGTGAAGGCTGGTAGTAGACGAATACAGGACACATCATTTTTTACAGTCTGCAAAATATGCAGAAAAACATCTCGGAAAAAAAAAATGTGCTAGGATCATGGGCAATTTTCCTTTGTTCCTAATGCTTTGCTGCTCTGTGTTTTCACTGCTTATTCATTTTAAGGACGTGCCAGTGGCGAGTTTGCTCAATACTAGCTCTCAAGGACACTCCATTAGGAAGCAGCTGTCAGCCTCCCCGGCAGCTGGCCAGGTCCTCTTGCTCTGAGATTCTCTATTTTGGGAGGTGGACTTTCACTGTGGAGCTAGGGCTGTGAGTGGTATTGACATGTTACAAGCACAGGGATCTCAAGTGTGTATGTGTATGTGTGTGTGTGTACACGAGTGTGTCCTCGGGGGATAATTTAGCCTTCGGTTATAAAAGAGAGGGAGTTCTGCTCTGGAGCGAAATCCGTGGTTGCCAATGAGAAATGAGGAGCTGGTCTGAGATTTCATGTCCTCAGCTGGAATGCTAGCACCCAGCAGGGCTCCGGCAGAGAGCTAAATATATCCTGGGTGCGCCGGCAACCTCAGGAACCCTCGGCGCTGAGCGGAGCGGGACCCAAAGGGAGTGATTGATTTGTCTAATGAAAATCAATACCTGGCCGGGTGCCGTGGCTTGCGCCTGTAGTCCCAGCACTTTGGGAGGCCAAGGTGGGCAGATCACCTGAGGTCAGGAGTTCAAGATCAGCCTGGCCAACATGGCGAAACCCCGCCTCTACTAAAAACACAAAAATTAGCTGGGCGTGGTGGTGTGTGCCTATAATCCCAGCTACTCAGGAGGCTGAGGCCGTCCCTCACAATCGCCCTCCCAGATAGGTCTCCTGTGGAGGCTTGAACCCAGGAGGCAGAGGTTGCAGTGAGCTGAGATCACGCCACTGCACTCCAGCCTGGGTAACAGAGTGAGACTCTATGTCAAAAAAAAAAAAAAAAAAAAAAAAGGCCAGGTGCAGTGGCTCACGCCTATGATCCCAGCACTTTGGGAGGCTGAGGTGGGTAGATTACCTGAGGTCAGGAGTTCAAGATCAGCCTGGTCAACATGGAGAAGCCCTGCCTCTACTAAAAATGCAAAAATTAGCTGGGTATGGTGGTGTGTGCCTGTAATCCCAGCTACTCGGGAGGCTGAGGCAGGAGAATCACTTGAATCTGGGAGGCGGAGGTTGCAGTGAGCTGAAATCATGCCACTGCACTCTAGCCTGGGTGACAGAGCGAGACTCTGTCTCAGAAAAAAAAAAAAAATCAATACCTGCCATTTACAGAGCACCTAGCGACACTGGGCATGGGAGCAAGGCTGCACAGCTGGATCTCTGACACCACAAAGCCCTGTGGGGTGATGTTACTGCTCCCAATTTGCAGATGAGGGCGCTTGGATAAGACGGGAGGCACGACCTGCCCCAGGTCACACGGCTGGTAAAGATGGGAGGTGGGCTTCCCATGGGCATGCCTGCCTCTCAGAACACCCACCCAGTGCCGCCACCTCGCCAGAGCGTGTCTCCCCACGGGTTCTTTCAAATTCTAAGGCCAACAGGGAACAAAGAGTTATGTGCCTGATAAAAAAAAAAAAAAAAAAAAAATCCCTTTTGCGGATGGTGCATTTTTATGCTTTCCAAAGAGCTCACGCTTCTTGATAAAAGGGTGCCCGGCGGCTGGTATAGACAGCAGCATAGCGGGGTCATAACACGGGCTGAGCGCGGGCTGCGTCACCTCCGTGAGTCCTCTTCACACCAGGTGGCGGGGTGGGGAACAGTGACTCCCCATTTTACAGGTGGGGACAAAGAGGCAAAGTGACACAGAGAAGCCTGCCCCAATGCAGCCGTCGGGCTGGCACTGGAGCTCAGGCTGTGTCCTTCCAGACCCTGTGCTCAGCTGAATGGCACCCTCCCTCCCTCCATAATCTGCATTAAATGTGGGTCAGCTTCCTGCCAGGCTTTCACAAGCCTTCTCTCAGCTCAGCGCGGGAGTGCGGGAGTCGTTTTACGTGCTGTCTGCGTATTTGTGATTCTCCTCCACACCTTGCCTTTCAAATAGAACAGGTCCCCCAGCGGCGGCCCTGGCATGAGGGACAGTGCCATCACCTCACCGGGGAGCCGTAGGGGGTGGATGCGGATTCTGGAAGGGACTTGGAAACTCTCTCTCTCTTCTTCCTTAAAATGTGACCCACAGCTTCCTAGGAGGTTGACAACTTAGAAGGAGGATTTTGCTGGAAATTGGGATTTTACCAGGAATTTCTGCCCCAGCCCCAAGGGCTGCTTCCCCCCTGAGGCTCTGCTCGCAGCTTTGATCCCTTCCCTTCCCCCAGCTCTGCCAGGCACCCCTGTGGCCTAGCAGGAGATCCCAGCAGGACTTTGCTCTGGATTTGGGAGGGAAGGGGCCATCAGGCTACAGCTGGCTGCTCCTTGGTGTTGACCTGGGAAGCCCCCAAGGGGTAGCTTTCAGGGTGGGGGCTGGTGGTTTCTCCTGGGACCTAAGTCCTCCCCTCCAAGCACCTGTTTCCTCAGTGAGGACTTGCCGCTCCCTGAGGAGACAGATACCAGGAAGGATACCCCTCACAGAAGACCCCCCAGCCTGCTGCAAAGGCTTGGCCCCACCCCAGGTCTCACGGGCAGCCATGTCCTCTAACACGAAGCCAGGCAGCGTCCACAGGCTTGGCGGGGAGGCTAGAGGTGGTGTGTTCCCTGGAGCACGTTGATCCTCTGGCCGGGCACTGGAGGCAGTTCTTCCCTCCAGGAGCACCCAGTCAACAAAGAAGGCATGCAGTAAGTGATGACACTCTGTGAAAGCACTTCTCAGGGAGGGAGGCTGTGGGGCCAGAGAGAAAGTGAACCTGGCCTGAGAAATCCTGGCAGGCTTCCTGCAGGAGGTGACATCCAACCAAGTAGGACTTAGCCAGACAAAGCAGTGGGAGAAGGGTACCTGACAGCAGGGACAGCTGATGTAGAGCCCCTGAGATGGGAGGGAGGGGGTGTGTGAGGAACTTCATCCATGCCCTGACCTTAGGCCCTGGGTAGGGTGCAGGGTGCAGGGCTCTACGGTGCTGTCTGCCTTTTGTGCACCGTGGTCCTCCGGTACCTCCCATAGCAACTGGCTGGTAGTACGTGCTCAGTGACAGTGTAGGGAACCCAGCCTGGGGGCCCTGGGAGTCGTGTCTGGGGGAAGCTCTTTCCTTAGAGGAGCAGAGACCCCTGACAGTACAACACGCAGGTGCCTGGGCCTCAGCCTGGGATGCTGTGGTAGAGCTGGGCAGGCCCTAGGAGATGCATTTGCAGACACCCCCCACTCCCGCCCCCACCCCCAGTTTGGGCACTGTTGACATTGACACCCCTTTCAAGACGTATAGCCATGAAGAAAGGGGACAAGAAGGACAAGAGCCGGTATTGCCAGGATCAAGAGAGGATTGGGCCTTTGCAGATGGGAAGCGGGGGGCCTGCAGTGGGGAGGGAGGCTGGCTGAGGGTGTTCAGGGAACAGATGCCAAGGCCACATCCCTGTGCCTCCCCCCTTGTTCACTGAGCCCTCCCACCTTCCCCAGACCTGAGGTTCCTCGAGGGCTGGGCCAGGCTGGCGTCCTCACTGAGGGCTCGTTGACCAGAAAGGGATGGTGTCCTCGGGGAGGGCAGGGTCCAGAGAGGGGACAATTGGTGCTGCACAATTGCAGGAAGTGGCAGCTTTGTCCAGCCGTGCAGGGGAAGAGTGAGAGCCGTCAAGGGCAAGGCCGCCGATTTGGGAGCCCTGGTCCCCCTCTGTGCCCACCCTGTGGTCACAAGCACACATCAGGGGTGCCAGCGCCCCGATGCACCGTTCAGCAGCTGGCCCCAGCGAGCCCGTGCAGCCCACCCACAGCCCGTGTCATAATTTCACTCAAGAGCAGCGGAGGGCTGGGGTGGGCACCTGCTTTGAGGCTTAGCAGCATCTTGTTCAAGCTAGTGGCTCTTTAGCTCCTGGGCCAGGGAGGGCAATAGGGAAGCCAGGTGACCAGGACATGTGCCCTCTGTGCCTGAAGGTGGAGAGTCATCATAATGGACTCTGCCAGTGCACCCTCTGGGCACTGGGACCCTCGGTGCTGGCCCCAGGGGTGATGTTGGGGCAGTGAGGTGAGACAGAGCCCATGCCCTCAGGCAGTGCGGGCAGCAGGAGAGACCAGCTGGGAGCAGGCAGTCACAGCAGTGGGGGTCGGTGCCACAGAGACTGCGAGACCCAGACACTCTGGGAGGGGCTCGAGCCGGTGTGGAGACCCGGGCAGTGTCCCGGCCCTTGCTGTCCCAGATCCAGTAAAGAGGGTTAGTTATGCCAGGAATAGAACCCTCTATTTCCCATGGTACCACCTGACTCAGGGTAACTCAAACAGCTGCGCCACTAGAGGCTGGGCTTGCAGCTGGAGGGAGGTGGGCTGGTCACAGTGCCCCGCTGGCCCCAGGATGACATGGCCAAGCAGCTTGTTCCCCTCTGCACTCATGGTTAGGTTTTCTGGTGGGCTCCTGCAGGGAGCTGGGGGGCCCCTCCCCCTCTTCTCAGTCCCAGGGTGCATGTATTCTCTCTCTACTTGAAGTACAGGTGGAGCGTTTGGCCCCACACAGGTGGACATATGAAATTTTAAGAGGGACCCTAGCTACAGTGTGGCAAGTGGCACTGGTTGCAAATTCTCCTTTTACTTAGAACTCACAATCGCCCTCCCAAATGGGTCTCCTGTGGACAGATCTACACATCAATCTGCTCCTAACATCAAGCACAACTGGCTGACATTAGAAGCAGATCTATGTGCTCACTCCTGTAATCCCAGCACTTTGGGAGACCAAAGCCGGAGGATCATTTGAGGCCAGGAATTTGAGACTAGCCTAGGCAACGTAGCCATACTCCATCTCTACAAAATAAAAAATAAAAAAGCATAATCTATGCTTAATATTAAGCATAGCCTCCCTTCCCCTTTTATGGAATGTGTTTGGCAAAGGTCATGCCCTGGGTGCCTGTGAGCTTCAGGCCGGCGGAAGCTAACGGTGGGGAAAGCCGTGAAGGAGGTATGTGTGGCTGCGGTTTGCCGAGGAGGAAGAGGGGCTGGTAATTAACTGCAGGTCATGTCTGGGGCTTGGACTTGTGGGTCTTATAATCCATAAGATTATAGCTTTTGTTTGCTCAGGGCCAGGCACTTCGATGTTTGTGATCTCTTTAGAGTGATTCCAGAATTCTTAGAGATACTTAGGGCTCTGGGGGTTGGGGAGAGGGGGTGGCCAAGGTCACATGACTGGGAAGAGACAAGGCTATGATGTGAGCTCAGGGCTCTCTGTTCCCAGTCCCGGGCCCTTCCCGCTACCTGGAGATGACTTGCAGGATGGCGAGAATATCTAGACAGGTGAGGCTAAGGCAAGGGCAGGTCAGGGGGCTGGAGACAGGGGCAGCGTCCACCTGATCCTGAGGTCAGGTTCAGTGGCCTTGGAGACCAGCCCACAGCTGCAGGCTTTACCGTGGGTTTTAATGAGGAAGAGTTCTAGAAAAACACCATTCACACCACCCGGGCCTCATCTGCATTGGTCCAGCTTCTGATTCTTCAGAGCTCTTCTTGGCAGCCACCTCCCTGCCCTGAACCCCACCCTGACTCAGGAGCTGCGGTAAATGCACTCTTTTCTGAATATTATCAGCCCCTTCCCTCCTTTTGTATGTGTCTGGGTGCCACTCTGCTGGCATCCATGGGACCTTCAGGAGGCCCCAGCTCCCCTGGGTCACTGCCCTCTTGTGTATTATCTGGGGTCGATTTTACCGTCATTGCTTCCATCATCAGTAGCAGCGGTCATGGGAGTAACGGTGTCACGGACAGCAGTAGCAGCGGTCATGGGAGTAACGGTGTCATGGACAGAATGAGCGTTTGTTTTTGAAGGGGCAGTTGGTTAAAGAGAGGCTGCATGTGGCTCCCACATGCAGGCAAGGCCCCCGTGCCACTGTCATCTTTCCCCCATGCTCCCCACCATGCATCCAAGCCTCCGGGTGGTGCATGATGCGGTCCTCCTCTGGCACTGTTTCACAAAGTTCCTGCCTGGCGTGAAATCCCCGGCCATGGCTGATGCCTTACCAGCCGTATGGGATCCCACTGCATGGCTCCCTGTGGTGTGTTTGACCACATTCTCTCTTTCCTTCACCAGATGGGGAGCATTGCTTTTGTTTTGTATTTTTTTCTTCATTTTATTTTAAGTTCTGGGATGCACGTGCAGGACATGCAGGTTTGTTACATAGGTAAACGTGTACCATGGTGATTTACCACACCTATTAACCCATCATCTAGGTATTGAGCCCCGCATGCATTAGCTATTTATTCTGATGCTCTCCCTCCCCCCACCCCTCCAACGGGCCCTAGTGTGTGTTGTTCGTCTCCCTGTTTCCATGTGTTTCATTGTTCAGCTCCCACTTATAAGTGAGAACATGCAGTGTTTGGTTTTCTGTTCCTGTGTTAGTTTGCTAAGGATAATGGCTTCTAGTTCTATCCATGTCCTTGCAAAGGACATGATCTCATTCCTTTTTATGGCTGCATAGTATTCCATGGTGTATATGTGCTGCATTTTCTTTATCCGGTCTATCATTGATGGGCATTTGGGTTGATTCCATGCCTTTGCTATTGTGAATAGTGCTGCGACAAACATACACATACATGTATCTTTATAATAGAATGATTTGTATTCCTTTGGGTATATACCCAGTAATGGCATTGCCGGTTCAAATGGTATTTCTGGTTCTGGATCTTTGAAGAATCAGCACACTGTGTTTCACAATGGTGGAACTAATTTATATTCCCACCAGCAGTGTAAAAGCATTCCTATTTCTCCACAGCCTCACAAGCATCTGTTGTTTCTTGACTTTTTCATAATTGCCATTCTAACTAGTGTGAGATGGTATCTCATTGTAGTTTTGATTTGCACTTCTCTAATGATGATTGACGTTGAGCTTTTTTCATGTTTGTTGGCCACATAAATGTCTTCTTTTGTGAAGTGTCTGTTCATGTCTTTTGCCCACTTTTTGATGGGGTTGTTTTTTTCTTGTAAATTCGTTTAAGTTCCTTGTAGATTCTGGATATTAGATCTTTCTCAGAAAGATAGATTGCAAAATTTTTTTCCCATTCCATAGGTTGTCTGTTCACTCTAATAACAGTTTTCTTTTCTTTTCTTTTCTTTTCGAGACAGAGTTTCGCTCTTGTTGCCAAGGCTGGAGTGCAATGGTGTGATCTCAGCTCACTGCAACCTCCGCCTCCTGGGTTCAAGCAATTCTCCTGCCCTCAGCTTCCTGAGGAGCTGGGATTACAAGTGCCCACGACCATGTCCAGCTAATTTTTGTATTTTTATTAGAGATGAGGTTTCGCCATGTTAGATAGGCTGGTCTTGAACTCCTGACCTCAGGTGATCCACCTACCTCAGCCTCCCAAGGTGCTGTGATTACAGGCATGAGCCACTGCACCCAGTCTCTGATGATAGTTTCTTTTGCTGTGCAGAAACTCTTTAGTTTAATTAGGTCCCGTTTGTCAATGTTTGCTTCTGTTGCAATTGCTTTTGATGTTTTTGTCATGAAATCTTTGCCCATGCCTGTGTCCTGAATGGTATTGCCTAGATTTTCTTCTAGAGTTTTCATAGTTTTGGGTTTTACGTTTAAGTCTTTAATCTATCCTGAGTTAATTTTTGTATAAGGTGTAAGGAAGGAGACCAGTTTCAATTTTCTGCATATGGCTAGCCATTTTTCCCAAAACTATTCATTAAATAGGGAATCCTTTCCCCATTGCTTGTTTTCTCAAGTTTGTTGAAGATCAGATGGTTGTATATGTGTGGTCTAATTTCTAAGATATCTGTTCTGTTCCATTGGTCTGTGTGTCTGTTTTTGTACCAGTATCATGCTGTTTTGGTTACTGTAGCCTTGTAGTATAGTTTAAAGTCAGGTAGCATGATGCCTCCAGCTTTGGTCTTTTTGCTTAGATTTGTCTTGGCTATATGAACTCTTTTTTGGTTCCATATGATTGTTTTGTATTTTAAATTTTATATTTTATTGTGGTTAAATACATTTACCCTAAAATGTACCATTTTAACCATTTTTAAGTATACCGTTCAGTGGCATTAAGTCCATTCACATAGTTGAATGATGATGCAGCCATCATCACTGTCCACCCATAGAACTTTTTCATCTCCCTAAACTGAGGCTGTGTCCCCATTAAACACTCATTCCCCATTCTCCCCCATCCAGCCCCTGTAACCCCCATTCCTTCTGTCTCTGTGGATTCAACAACTCTAGGGGCCTCCTATCAGTGGAATCCTGCACTATTTGCCCTCTGTGATTGGGATCTCACTCAGTGTAATGTCTTCAAGTGTCATCCATGTCATAGCCTGTGTCAGAATTCCTCTCCTTTTTAAGGCTGAATAATGTTCCACTGAATGGCTGGGCCGCATTTTGTTTATCAGTTCATTTGCTGAAGGACACCTGGGCAGCTTCTGTCTCTTCACTGATGTGACTAAGGCTGCTGTGAACATGGGTGTGCAGGTATCTCCTAGGGAGGCTGCTTTCTGTTCTTTGGGGTAGATACCCAGAAAGTGGGACTGCCGGATCAAATGGCCATTCTCTCAAGTTTTCAAGGGCCCACCCTACTTTTCCATAGTGGCTGCACCATTTGACACTTGGTGGGGGCATCTTGAGGGCAGGACTGTGTCAGGCTGGCCTGTGAGACCTGTGCACAGGGAGCAACTCCACAACTTGGCTGAGGGACTGTGATGTGGCTGCATCTCGTCAACTGCACCTCCCATCAGTTCCTCATCACACCCTGTGCCCGGCCAGGCTGAGCTCTTAGGTGCTCCCATGAGTGCCAGGCCCTTCCCCAGCCCTGTGTCTTTGCACAGGCTCTTCCCCTCGTGGGACGCCCCCTGCCCAAGGCCTGCCCCATGGGGCGCACTGCCTGTGGCCACTCCCCAGGCCCTCAGCCGCCCCCACTGTCTTTGTCCCTGTGAGGCGTGGGCTTGTCCACTTGTCCGGGATTCATGACCTTTCTGTCTGCCTTCCTTGACCAGGGACTCCCAGAGCAGGGACTGTCTCGCCCGGCTCAGGATCCCCTGAGCCAGTGAGCCCCTGAGGCAGAGTGGGGGGTCCCAGCACCTGCTGGGGACTAAGGGTCTGAGCAGTGCCCACATCAGTGTATGAGTCAGCCCAGCTGCCGTGACAAATACCACAGCCTGGGCGGCCTATGAAGACAGACGCTGGACTCTCACACTTGTGGAGGCTGGAAGTCCCAGATGGAGGCGTGGAGAGTGGGCTCTGTTGGAGGCCGCCTCCTCATAGATGGGGCCTTCTCACTGTGTCCTCCCACGGAAGGCGACAAGGAGCTCTTTGGGCTCTACCCTCATGACCTGATCACCTCCTGAGAGCCCAGCTCCTAATACATTGCCTTGCGAGTTAGGATTTCATCACACAAATTTGGGGGCGGGGGGCACAAACATTCAGACCATAGCAGCGAGTGAAGGCCTTGGTTTCCTGAGGCCTAAGCGGGGAGGCCCCGCCGTGTGCTCTGGAGAGTTGCAGCTGGACCCGAGGCCACCTGGCGGGACGTGGCACTAGGCAGTGAGACGTACATTTAGCCACACTGAGTGGGAAAATGTCATGCACCTTCCTTTCTCCACTTCCCTTGGCCTCGTCAGCATAACTCAGACAGTGGCGCTGTTGGCAGATGCCCTGCAGACCACGAGTTGTCGGGTGGGTCCCGGGGACTCAGGTGGGCAACAGGCCACTGACCCACAAAGTCAGCCACGTGGGGTGCAGAAGGCGAGGCCCCCACCTGGTACGGCAGAGCCCTTCCCCCATGTCTAGTTTGGATTTTTGCTGCCCTGGGCACAGAGAGCATCTATTGGCATCATTTTTAAAAATGGTAGTACTATGGATACATTAAATTTCCATCTACACCATTCTTAAGTGGGCCATTCTGTGGCACTAAACCCATACACTGCACAGTGCTGTGCAACCAGCAACACCATCCATCCACAGGACTCTCATCTTCCCAAATGGAAGCCGTGTCCCCTTCAACACTCACTCCCTGGACCCTGGCACCCACCCTTCTACTTTCCATCTCTATGAAGTTGACAACTCTCGGGACCGCATCTAAGTGACATCCTGTGATATTTGTCCTTCTGGGACTGGGCACGGTGTCCTCAAGAGCCGTCCATGCTGTAGCCTGTGTCGGGATTTCATTTCTTCTTAGGACTGGGTGATATTTCATCGTCCGTATAGACCACGTTTTGCCCATCTGTTCATGTCTATGGATGCAAGGGTCGTCTCCACCGCTTGACTGGTGGAGATTCTGCTGCTGTGAACGTGGGTGAGCACATACACATTCGTGTTTTTAAGGGTCTTTTTTTTTTTTTTTTTTGAGACGGAGTCTCGCTCTGCCGCCCAGGCTGGAGTGCAGTGGCCGGATCTCAGCTCACTGCAAGCTCCGCCTCCCGAGTTCACGCCATTCTCCTGCCTCAGCCTCCCGAGTAGCTGGGACTACAGGTGCCCGCCACCTCGCCCGGCTAGTTTTTTGTATTTTTTTTAGTAGAGACGGGGTTTCACCATGTTAGCCAGGATGGTCTCGATCTCCTGACCTCGTGATCCGCCCGCCTCGGCCTCCCAAAGTGCTGGGATTACAGGCTTAAGCCACCGCGCCCGGCCTAGGGTCTTGTCAGCAGCTCCGTGGCAGGTGACCTCAGAGCAGGGACCAGGTGCCAGGCCCCATGCACAGCACTTTCCACCAGCTGCTTTATTCATTCCTCACCACGTTGGTTCTTCACCACCTGTGAAGTGGGAGCTCTTACTGTCCTGATGTGCTGATGAGGAAACGCGTCAGCCATGAGAGGCCCCTTGCCCATGATGCCGGCCTCCAGGCTGGGTGCCAAGTCCTTCGGAACCCGCATCATCGGTGCTCCTGGAGAGCGTCTGTCTTCATCCATGGGGGCCACTCTCACAGGACATCACAGCCCGGCAGCTTATACACAGCAGGCATTGATTTCTCACAGTCCTGGAGGCTGGAGGTCCCAGATGAAGGCACCAGCAGATTCAGTGTCTGGGCAGGGCTGCTTCCTGGTTTATTGATGACGTCTTCTCACTGTGTCCTCATACACCAAAGGGGCGAGGGAGCTCTCTGAGGTCCCTTTTGTAAGAGCACTAATCCCATTCATGAAGCCTCCACGCTCATGAACTAATCACCTTCCAAAGGCCTCACTGCCTAACACCCTCACATTGGGGGTGAGGACTTTGACACATGAATTTGGGGAGCACAGGCATCCAGATATAGCAAAACGTTAGCACATATCGCTAGCAAAACATAGCCTGGGCAACGCCCACCTTCTGGCTGCCCCGGTTACCCCCAGGCGTCCGTTGCAGGTATTTGCTTACCTTTTCTCCTCCAGGATCCGACCCAGAATCATGCATTGCAGTTGGCTATCATGTGTCGTTGTCCTTAGTAGCCTTTATTCGGGAATGTTCTTCCTACCTTTTTTCCTTTTCTGTCTTTCTTTTGTGCCATGGACACACTTCAAAAGTCCAGACCTGTGGCCTTGTGGCATGTCCCACCATTAGGACTGGTCTGTTTCTTCATGTCTGGGTTTGGCTGAGCATTTTGGGCGAGGGCCTGCCTCAGTGATGCTGGGTCCTTGCCACTGTGCCCATCGGAGGCACACGGGGCCCACTGGCTCCCAAGTACTTTCAGATTTTAGCACACCTTGTATGCACCTAGTGGAGATGAAAATTCTCACACATATGTCTTTGCACCCACATGCAAATAGACATGTAAGGTATGGAAGAGGAACTGTCGGATGGCAATGCCTTCTGCCAAGCCACCCTCTCCAATGGCTGTCCCAATTTGTACCTGTACCAAAAAGGCACAAGTCCCTCATCCCTGGTCCCTCCAAGCCCAGCTCTGGACACTGTCAGTCTTTTAAATATTTGCCAGACCATGGGAAAAGGGGGCGCTTCACGCCTTCCTGGTGCTGCAGAGCCTGAGAGCATTTTCATACATTTCCGGGCCGTTTGTGTCTCTGTGAATTTCCTGTCCCTTTCTTTGCTTATTTTTCTGTGGGGTTATTTGTCTTTATTGATTCAGGAGGCCGACTGGGCGTGTGGTCTGTGTTTCGCAGGCCGGGAGATGGATCGCTATTGGTTTTAGCAGGCGTTCTTCTTGCCGACGGGCTGGGCCGAGCTGCCTGTGGAGGGGTTGTGGGTGTGGAGAGGGAGGGGCAGCAGGAGGCGGCCCAGTTTCCGGCCTGGGCCTCTTTGGGGACAGAAGGCAGGGTGTGGTGGAGGGGTGGCACCTCCCAACAGGGAGACGCAGCGCCAGCCCCTCCGATCCTCCTGGTGGATTTTCTCCCTGCGGCTCCGTGCTCACCCTGCCCTGGGGTTGCCTGAGACCTCGGGAAGGGAGTTGTCATGCTTAGTCTGGGCCTTCAAGGCTTCCCTCATGACCCCTCAACATCCTCCGCTTGCCTTTGTTTCCGCCTGGTCTCGGAGCCTCTGCACCTCCATCCCCTCTTCAGCTGTGTCCTTCAGTGCTTGGCGCAGATGTCCTGTCCTCACGAGGCCCTCGGCCCGCCAGTGCCCACGGCAGTCGCAGCAGCCACAGAGGGCACTCGCGTCACTGTTCACTGTTTGTCACCGCCGCCAACCTGCCGGCTTCATGCATGATGAGACCCCCATGTCCCCATGTGCCTTGCTCTGGCACCTGACAGGTGCTCCCCCCATGGACAAATGCACTGGTGCTAGTGGCACTCAGGACTGTGGTGTGGACAGGGACACTGCCTAACTAGCCCAGCCATCAACTGCCTGGGTTGTTTCCATGGTGGCCAGCTCCCTGTTGACACCTCAGGGGGCTCTGGGAATCGCTGTCTCAAGGGGCATTTGCAATGCTCATTGTCCTGCGGAGATGCTGTCGGGGGGCCGGGCATGGGCCCAGGTGGAGCTGGGCAGCCTGGACGTGTGCAGAGCACAGAGGGGTGAGGGGCGAGGAGAGCGGGACCCAGGGAGGAGCTCCAGCCAGGCTGGGGTCTGCAGATCCGGAACCAGGAGGAGGAGAGTGGGATCCGGGGAGGAGCTCCAGCCGGGCTGGGGTCTGCAGATCCAGAACCAGGAGTTTGCTCTCAACCTGGGAGGCCTGGTGTGCCCCAAAGAGGACACTGTGTGCTGGAGACTGGGAGGCTAGCCTGGCAAGGAGTGGAGGGTCCTTGAGGGTGGGATGAGGACCTCCCGTCTCTACCAGGAGAGATACGGACTGGCAGGCTGGAGGAGGCAGGAGAAGAGATGCCCCACAGGGGACAGGGAGAAAGCTCCCTTAATGGGGACGTGTTGTGCTGGGGCACCGGGGTGTAGGTCTCCTGATGAAAAGGGGAAAGCCGCCACTATGGGTTGAATTGCATTCCCACTAAGTTAAGCCCTGACACCTCCGCATGTGACCTTATTTGGCGGTAGGGTCACTGTGGGATGGAACTCGTCCTGATGAGGTCATGCTGGATTTGGGAAAGGAGAAGAGGGAAGGTGATGTGAACTCATGCGGGGAGGAGGCCAGGTGATGTCGGAGGCAGAGATTGGAGGGACGTGGCTGCAGGCTGAGGCTCGTGAGGATTGCCGGCCACCAGCAGAAGCAGGAAGAGGCCAAGAAGCCCCAGAGCCTGCATTGTCCTCACAACCCCTGATCCGGGACTTCTGGTCTCCAGAACCTGGGAGAGTAAATGCCTGTTGTTAAGCCGCTGTCTGTGGCACTGTGGCACAGCAGCGACAGGACACCCATCGAGTCAGGAACTGGGGAACAAAGATGCCAATTACCGAGTGCCCGCCATGTGCCCGGGTAGGGGCCAGGCACTTTCACAGGCATCATCTCATTTAGTCTCCCTGTAACCCAGTCCATGGTATCCCCATTTACAGATGAGGAAACTGAGGCTCTAAGAGGTTCAGTCGCTGGGCCCAGGTCCCAGGGCTGTGGAGCGTTGAGGCCTGTTGCAGGCCCAGGACTGAGTCACCCGAGGGAAGGCAGCAGGGTAAGGGCCTTGCTTCATGATGTGCAGCATTGCTGGGGGGCGGGAGTGGCGGTGAGGGAGGTGGCAGTGAGCAGGCCTTCTGTATTCTGTTTTCTGACTGTGAGGTGCTCAAAGCTTCCCCATGGAGGCATCCAGCACTCAGAGGGAGGCTGGGGGCCCAGTGCTCAGGAGACGCCAGGGCTGGACATCCTTCTTCAGGGACTGGATGGTCTCAGATCCTTCTAAACCTAAGGTTTTACAATCCTGAAAAAGCACTGGTGTCTTCCTTGCTTTAAGTCTCAGTGAAAATCTCTCCCGCCTGATCCTGTTTCAGGGTCTGATCTCATTACTTTTCAGCTTTTAAGCAGTGTTCAGAAACGAAGATGTGAGTAATTGTACATGGTACCCCATCTATGCCCCCGTGATGGTTGGCAGCCACAGTGCTGGGCTGTCAGGGAGTGAAGGGTTGTGTGCCGGGGAGGGGGTGAGCATGAGTGAGCAGGGGGGTGATTGCAGCCTCATGGGACCATGCACGCTGTTTCCTTTCTAACCAGGTCCTGCCTGTGTCACTTGAGCCATCCTGCTAGCACACCCCACCTCCACAGAGAGATATTCAGGCACCCCGAGGCCTGAGCTCGGCCAGCACGGCTGTGCTTGGGGATGCAGGCTGCTGTGCAGGGGATGCAGGCTGCTGCGCTGGGGGTGCAGGCTGCTGCGCTAGGGGTGCAGGCTGCTGTGCAGGGGATGCAGGCTGCTGCGCTGGGGGTACAGGCTGCTGCGCTGGGGGTGCAGGCTGCTTTGCTCAGGGATGCAGACTTCTGTGCTGGGGCCAGCAGAAGGTGGCTAAGAGCATGTGAGAGAGTCAGGGAGGGGTCGGGGGTCCTCCCAGGCCCTTGTCAGTCCCGCCTGCCCTCCGTGTGCATAAACAGCTCATCCCCCTCTTTTACTAAAGTCATCGTAGTTCTCGCCTGGTCCCCACCCTGGCAGGATGCAGCTGCAGAGGTTAGGATAGAATTTTCTGCACTGCAGGTGGCGACCCAGTCCCTGGCAGGAAATCAGTTTAGTGGGTCGCAGCCGTGTGCGTTACATAAGAAGGTGAGTTGAGTAGAAAGCAGTAGAGCACATCATAAGGAATAAAGGTGCTTTCTGTGAATTTTTTGTTCGCTATTTACATATAGTATCAGATAAGTTGCTGCTGCGTGTGGTCAGCTGAGAAATTGTGCCCCACCCCAGCATAGCAGGTCCTGATCCCTGTGACCTGTGAATATTGCCTTATTTGGAACAAGGGTCGTTGCAGATGGGATTACACCAGGATGCTGAGATGGGGAGCTGATCCCGGATGATCTGAGTGGGCCCTGAGTGTCATCACAGTTATTCTAAGAGAGAGGCAGAGTGGGGTGACCACAGAGCCAGAGCCTGGAGTGATGTTGCCGCCACAAGGAAATGCAGGCAGCCCCAGGAGTGGGGCAAGGTAAGCGCAGCCTCCCCTAGAGCCTTCAGGGGAGCTCAACCTTGGGGCCACCTTGCCGTCCACAGTCAGGAAATACAGGCCGCCCCAGGAGCCGGGCAAGGCAAGGACAGCCTGCCCTAGAGCCTTTGGGGAACTTGGCCTCGGGGCTGCCTTGACATCAGCCCAGTGATACGGATTTTGTATTCCAGTCCTTGTTGCACTGCCCTCTGCCCAGACTGTCTCTCCCCTCCCTGAGCCTGGCTAATTCCTCCTCCCTCTCACAGCTGGACTCTGACACCCCCTCCTCCAGGAAGCCCCCCTGCTCCCTCCAGGCCAGGTCAGGTCACCCTGTGCTCCCCTGGATGCCGCCAAGCGCACCCTGGGCTCGGGCCAGGCTGCCTCCCTTCAAGTTCCAGTAAGGTGGGGCCGAGCATGGCGCCGCCTCACAGTGTCTCAGGGAAGCTTAGACAACCTTATACTCTAAAGAGCTGTGGAAAGGCCCGGATCAGTGCCCGGGCCGGCGCCCGCTCTCCCTGCCATAGCCACTGCAGTTGTTGGGCTTGAGCCAGGAGGACCCTGAGGGCCCAGGCAGGACTCAGAAGGCCGACCTCCGACCTCTCCACATGCCCCTCTCCCGAACATTACAGAAAATCCCCTTAACATGATGGCCTCAAAGCAACGTGATGTTTCCCACTATGGGCCATCCCAAAACTGGTGAGAGACGCGGCCGGGCCTCGGCCATCTAGCACTACCCTGGCCATCCTGCGTCTCCATCCCTGGCCCTATGAGCCATCACTACCTGCTGGCTGAGTTCCTTCGAGACTCGAGTGTTCCCCTTCCAGCCTGAGACCACCAGGGCCTCCCTTGGGGGCTGCCTTTGAATAAACTCGATGCTTAGGGGTGGACAGCAGGCTGGAGGCGGGAGGGATCTGAGGCACCTTCTCCGTGGGAACCCCAGGCAGTGCTGAGCGCTGGGAGCCTGCAGGGCACCAGCCTGTGCTGACTAGTGGAAGTCTGGCTCCAGCAGCCTCCCTGGCCCATGTCCTGGGCTGGTGCGGTTGGCTTCTCGGTGTCTCTGAGCATGGAAGAGGTCTCCTCTCAGGATTAGGTACAGGACTCTCCAGGCTGCCCCTGCACTCCCATCCATACAATGGCAGGGAGAGGGGTGGCTAGTGATCACTATGGCCTCTTCTAGCCCTGACACTTCTCAAGGCCAGCCCTCCCAGGACCCCAGAGCCACAGAGAGAGAGGGAGCGTACCTGTCTCTGCTCCCAGCCCCACTGGCTGCTGCTGAAAGGCGTGTCCGCAGAAGACTCATATGTGCGTATAGTTGGCTTGCGAACACAGTCATGATGACAGCACAGTGTGGTGGGCTTTGGGGTGGGGTGTCAGGGTTTCAAGTTCTGTGGCCCGGATTTCTCCCTGAATCTTAGAAACACCGTCTTTAAACACCTGTTTTACAGCGTGTCTTAGTCTAATTGCATGAACCAGTATGGTAGCTACTGGCCACATGTGATTATTTAAAATGAATTAAAATCAAATAAAATCTAAAACTCTGTTTTGCATGGTGCTGGCCATGTTTCAGGTGCGCAGGGGCTGCACGAACTGGAGGCAGATGTGCTGGGTGTGCAGGTGCCGCACATCCTACGACGGGGTGCTGGCCTCTGATTCGCTTGTGCAGGGGATTTGAGTGAGTGACAGAGGGAGGGGGGCATACGTATTTCTGCCTTTTATTCCTTTTCCCTTAAAGGTGGCATTGAGAGTGTTTCCTCTGATGTCAAATTATAAATGTCAAAACTCGGGGAAATGTTAAAAGGAAACATTTCCTGCCCCTCGCGCCTAGACACACCCACCGTGCGTGGTCCTCCAGGACCTCTGCCCCCAGCCTCAGGTCTCTGGATGGGCACAGCCTGTGGGGGCACTGGCAGCCCAGTCAGGGGAAAGCCGGGGGCAGCCAGGTAGGATGTGTGGTCTCGGTGCAGCTCAACGAAGCCCCATAGACTGGTGGCTTCTAAACAATAGACATTTGTTTTTCTCCGTTTTAGAGGCTAGAAGTCCAAGATCAGGGTGCCAGCATGGTCGGGCTCAGGACCCGGCTTCTGGGCTGCAGACAGCCGCCTTTTCCTTGCACCCTCATATGGTAGGAAGAGCGAGGCAGCCTCTGGCCTCTCCTTACAAGGGCCCTCCACCTGCAAGACCTAATTCCTCCCCAAGGCCCCGCCTCCAAATCCCATCACACTGGGGTTCAGGATATCAGCGTGTGAGTCTGGAGGAGGGGACACCACATTCAATCCATGGCAGTGGCCTTGGGCTAGACAATGACTTCATCTCTTTCCTGCCTTAGAGAGCCAGGGCAAGGAGACCAGCTGTGCAAGGTCACTGAAGGTTTAGTGCATTCGTGTTTTAGAGCCTGGGAACACGTCTGGTAACCAGCAGGTTCCCTGGTTGAATTAAAATTAAATAAAATCTTAAACTCTGTTCTGCATGGTGCTGGCCATGTTTGGTATGCAGGGGCCGTGCGAGCTGGAGGCAGCTGTGCTGGGTGTGCAGGTGCAACGCATCCTACGACGGGGTGCTGGACTCTGATTCGCTAGATAGAGACACGTCTTCTTGTGGTCACACCCACCTGGAAGCTCAGAATGTGACCTTGTTTGATGTTTCCGTATGTAATTACGGTAAAGATGGAGATGAGGTCATTGTGGATGAGGGCGGACCCTAAATGCAGTGACTGGTGTCCTCATAAGAGACAAAAGAGGACACGAAGAGACACACAGGGAAGACGGCCCGTGATGGCAGGGGCAGAGACGGGGGCCCTGCGGCCAAACACCAAGGGGCGCCTGGAGCCACTCGCAGTGGGAAGAGGAAGCCTGAGCCTCCCTACACCCCTGTGGAGAGCCAGGCCCTGCTGGCACCTTCACGTCAGACTTCTGGCCCCCACAACGGCGAGAGAATCGGTATCTGTTGTTTGAAGCCCGCATTTCAGGGACCCCTGGTGCAGGCTGTGACTCCCAGCACATGGGGCTGTGGGGGTTTTGAGCTCACTCGTGCTGCCCCTACACATGGAGGAAGGGTCAGCAGACGCTCCCCACCCCCACCACACCTCCCCCACCCCAAGTGCCTTTTGAGAACCCCTTTCCTGAACGCCTGGGAGACAAGTGTGTGTCTGGCGTACAGTGTGGCGGGAGTCTATTTCAGTGTGCCGGGAAGGGCTTGGCTCTGCCCCTCCCTGGGCAGAGGGTGGCAGCTGCCACGTGACCCTGTGGGAGTCCTGTGGGCCACAGAGGCTCTTCCCCGGCCCACTGCTGCCTGAACCTCCATGGGTGCCAGGCCCAGCCACGCAGAGGGAGAGCCGCTGACCCGCTGGCCCTTCACAAGCAGCCACGCTCCATGGGAGTGCCAGGGGGAGACACAGGTAAAGCCCCAAACGGCGCTTTTGCCCAGACCATCTGGCTAGGAGCCATGAGCTCCATGAATCAGCTTCAGGGGTCTGGCGGGAATGGACGGGTCCAGTCAAGTTATGCCCTGCGTGAAGCTTGTGAGCGCCAGCGCCACGGGCGCCAGTGGGTGCAGGCTTCGGGCACACTCTCTAGGGGCAGCACTGTGGGGTGAGGAGGGTGACCCCCATTATACAGGTGAATCAGCTGAGGCTGGGGACGAGAAGGTCTGGTCCAACCTCACACGGTGCTGGTATCGGAGCTGCGTCTGGACTCCAGCACCCGCTGACAGCGTCTGGGCCTCCCTCCCTCCCTTTTCTTTTTTCCTTTAAGCTGGTGGTTCTTACCCATGGGCAGCTGTGCTCCTGTGCTCCCAGGGGTACACGTGGCAATGTCTGCAGGCTTTTTTTTTTTTTAGACAGGGTCTCACTCTGTGACCCAGGCTGGAGTGCAGTGGCATGAACATGGCTCACTACAGCCTCAACCTCCTGGGCTCAGGTGATCCTCACATCTCAGTCTTCCAGGTAGCTGGAACTAAGGTGCACGCCACCATGCCTGGCTAATTTTTTATTTTTTTAGTAGAGACAAGGTCTCACTTTGTTGCCCAGGTGGGTCTTGAACTCCTGGGTATAAGCAATTCTCCCATTTCAGCCTCCCAAATTGCTGGGATTACAGGTGTGAGCCACGTGCCTGGCCATCTGGAGACGTTTTTGATGGTCACAGCTAAGGAGGGTGTCTCTGGCATCTGGCAGGAAGAGGTCAGGCCACCGCTGAGTGTCCCGTGGTGCACAGGACACCCCACAGTAGGGACTGGTTGGCCCAGTGTCCTGCTTCGGGGAATAGCATGAATGCCGCAGCTCCCCTGATATTAACATAAAAAACACAGGACCCATCAGGCTCCTTAGATACGAATGACCAGCAAGTCCAATAGCTCCAATCCTGCATGTTGACCAGGCGGCCTGTAGGGTGAAGATCATGGCAAAATGTGGGAGGCTAGGGAGAGAGGAGAAAAGGGGGGCAGGGGGAATAAGATGAGGGGAGAGGGAAGGGAGGGGAGGGAGAACAGTGGGGAGGAGCCTGGACCCCTGGAAGCAGAGCTGGGGATACACAGGGGCGGGGGCCTCGGTGGGCCTGACACAGTGCCAGGGCCTCCAGCAGCTCCCCCCTCCCCCTGAAACATTCCCCACTCTGTGTGGGAAGAGGCCTGGTGCCCAGCAGGGCCTCATCTCTGAGCCGCCAGACTAGAATCTTCCTTCCCTGGTGCCCTCCTTCTGGCCTGTGGGGTCTGCCCTGTGCAGGGGAACTGGGACTCTTGTCCATAGCTCCCCTGTCAGCGCCTTACACTCTGAAACTCTGTGGAATGTTACTGAAGGGAGCAACTCTGGCTAGGGCAGTGGCAGTGGCCCTGGAGTCCAACCCATGAAGCTTCAAGCCCTGATTCTGCCTGACCTCACTGTGGGGCCTGGAGGAGACACTTCCCTGCCCATGAGGCCCCCAGAAAAAGGGGGTTGGCTGTGTGGCTCCTCCCTCCCAGGGTTTTGTGAACCGAAAGAGGAGACACACAGGTGTGTTCCCAAAAGCACCAAGCTGCAGGTCCCCCAAGGCTGCCCATGCACATCCGAGTGTGAGTTCTCCCTCCTGCCTGGGAGGACGAGCTGGTGTGGCCAGGGTGCTGGAGTGTTCTGAGGAGAGCCGTGGATTCCCGGAGGGGACAGCAGGTGACAATGTCCGTGTCCCAAATGGAATTTCCATGGCAGAGGCTGGACAGGCCTCTCCAGCTCAGCTGAGTCTGTGATGCTTCTCAGGCCCACCGTGCTTCCACCACCTGTGGACAACTGTGCTGGATGGACCATCACACTGATGGCAGAGCTGACCACGACCATCCCAGACGCAGCCCCGGCGCCGAGGCCCCAGGCAAACCTGCGGCCATCAACACTGCAGATCACGATGCACATGCAAAGCAAGGGTATCCACAATTAAACTCGCAGTCAGGTAGATGCGATTCTATTTATGTAAAATTATTCATGTAAAATTATAGTAAAACCAAGAAAAACCTGTAAATCTCTTAGAAAAACCCTCGGAAGCACATCTTCATGACAGTGGGTCAGGCGACGGTTTCTTAGAAAAGACGCCAAAGCACAAGCCATCATAACAAGACATAGACGACTGGATTTCATGAAAAATCTTTGTGATGCCAAAGACATCGTGAGGAAAGTGAAAACACAACTCACAAAATAGAAGAAAATCTTTGCAAATTAGCAAGCTGACATGGGACTTGTGTCTTGAATATACGAATAACTCTCATCCCGTAATCCTATCAAGACAACCAAGTTAAAAAATGGGCAAAGCATCTGCATTGACATTTTCACAAAGAAGATTCCCAAAGGGAGAGTCTGTATATGAACCACACCCAGCATCATTCGCCCGCAGGGAATGGCACATCAGAATCCCAGTGAGACACAACTACAGATCCACTAGAATGGCTAGATCACAATCGCAGGCACACCCAGAGCTGGCTGTGGGGATGCGTAGAAATCAGAACCCGGTGTGGAAAACAGTCTGACAGTTCCTTGAAATGTGGCACACAGAGTGACCACAGGACCCAGCAACTCCACTCCTGGGTATCTACCCAAAAGACATGCAAACCTATGTCCACACGAATATTCACACTCGAATGTTCATAGCAGCGTTATTCATAATCACCAGAAAGTAGACAGCCCCAAAGGTCATCAACTGACTAATGGATGAGCCACATGGTGTCTGTCCATACAATGAATATTTCTCAGCCATCAAAAGGAACGAGGCACTGATGCCTGCCACACCACGGATTCTCCCCGAAAACATGACGCCGAGTGAAAGAAGTCAGTCGCAAAGGACCACGCGGTGTGGGATTCCGTTCACATGAAATGCCCGGAGCAGGCAAATCCACAGAGACAGACTGGTGGTTACCAGGGGCTGCGGAGGGAGAGTGGGAGTGACAGTAAAGGATGCAGCATTTCTTTTTGGGGTGATGGAAACTTTCTAAAATGGATTATGGTGATCAGCACACAGCTCTGTGAAATACCGAAAGCCATTGAGTGTGCATTCCAAACAGGCACATTGTACTGCTGTGTGAGTTATATCTCAATGAAGTTATGGCTTTCACATGTGTACACCGAGCACGTCTGCAGAGCTGGGTAGGCTCTGTGGAGGCGCCGAGAATATTGTTTCTGAAAGCACATCGAGGCGCTGCCTTACGAGAAGACAGATGAATTATTCTAGGATGCGATGTCATAGCGTATGTCCCAGGTGTGCGAGAATGTGTGGTTTTGTTTGTGGCCTACAGAAACATGTGGTAGAGCTGCCACTCGGCTGTTAAGAGTGGCCGTCTCAGAGTAAAAGGGAAGCAGGGGATTTTAAATTTTCCTTCAACTTTGATGTACTGTTGAGGTTTCTAACCATGAGTAGCATTCCTTAGGTCATCAAAACGAAGTTATTTTTGTCGTTGAACCCAAAGGAATCGTGTCTCCAGAAGTTAGCAAGGATCCCGGGCAGGGCTCCCACCCCACGCCACCTCCTGCCCCTCCTCTTGGCCTGTCCGGGTGGAGCCGGGACCTTGTCACCCCATTTGGGCTGTGTGACCGGGTGCTGGCACACCCCTGCCTGCCCATGTGTAGACCTGTAGGCTTTGGTGTGTGAGCCGGATCCTGTCGGTACAAGGGTGACGCCCCCAGGAGACCCACTTTAAGGCAGGGACTGGCTGCCTCTGCTGTGCAGGTGGTTAGCGAATGCCACAGAGCCACTGCAGCCAGTTTCCCCTGCCCAGCCTGGCTTTCCCTGGGCTCCAGGCCAACCATCCCGACGGCCAGTTTTAATTAGATGTGCCGGAAATGCTTCCCTCACACCAGCCTCCCTTGAATCAGCGGATCAGGAGAACATGAGAAGGCTCAGGAATTTGAGGGGGAGACGGGAGGGCAAACAGGCAGAAAACCAGTTCCCTGACACAGAGGCCCAGGCTCCAGGCCCCACCCAGCCAGTTGAGGGCTGTGTGATCTGGCTAGGTTACTGAGCGTCTCTGAGCCAGGGTTCCCTTGCCTGCAGCCTGAGGGTGACAACGCCTCTCATACCAGCTGGAGAGGGGGCTGGTGCTGTTGTGCCCACACCATACCTGCACAGGGGAAGGTCAGGCAGGGATTAGAGACCCCAAGTAAGGGATGCCAGCTGCCAGGGGAAGAATGCTCTGAGGACCGCAATTAGGATTAAGGAGTTCAGATCCGGGCAAAGAGGTCTTCCTCCCACAGTGCTGGGACACGGTGCTGGGCTTTGAGGGCATTAACCACGAACAGGGGACTGCTCCACACCAGGAGAGCAGCAGCGGGTGGGAAGGAGGCTTGCAGAGCGGGAACGACAGGGGAAGCAGGCACGGCCTCCAGGAAGACATCTCACACTGGTCAGGTCCCAGATGGATTTGCCACCCCTAGGGCTGGTTCGCCCCTCACCTCTCTCCCTCTCCCATCCCCTCGTCCACGTGGTGGGGCATGGTGGAAAGGACCAGGGTCAGAGAGGCCTGGGTCCCAGTGGCCTGGGGAGGTGCGTTCCTGCTTGGAACCTCTGTTTGCCCATCGGTAAATGGTGAAGAGAGGACAGGTCCCAGCTGTGCAGGAGGGAAAGAACAACTGGACTAAAGTGGCAGGTACCATGGAGGGTCTGACAGTGGATGGTGTTAAGAAGTGAATGTTCATGTCCCCCCAGCCTTCACACTCTGAAGCCCAAACCCCCAGGGTGATGGTATTTGGAAGAGGGGCCTTGGGGAGGTGATGGGGTTTAGATGAGGTCGTGAGGGTGGGGTCCTCATGATGGGACTCCTGCCCAGAGTGCTCTCTCTGCCTCATGAGGACACCGTAAGAAGGCGGCCATCTGCAAACTAGTAAGGGAGCCCTCACCAGGGACCAACCATGCTGGTGCCCTGATATCAGACTCTTAGGCTCCAGAACTGTGGGAGATAAGGGTCAGTCTTTTAAGCCACCCCATCTGGTGTTGTTCTGGCAGCCCACACGGACCAGGACAGAGGGTGTCCC
Source organism: Theropithecus gelada (assembly GCF_003255815.1). Classification (NCBI taxonomy): domain Eukaryota; kingdom Metazoa; phylum Chordata; class Mammalia; order Primates; family Cercopithecidae; genus Theropithecus; species Theropithecus gelada. The sequence continues at coordinate 4,760,388 of NC_037672.1, forward strand.
CTGGGAAATGGAGGATGGGAGGAGGGGACAAAGTGGGGGAACCTCTTCAACTCTCTGTGGCCATTTGGATATGATGGAGATGCACAGGCGGCAGCTAGACTCCCCATCCAGGCTGGTGTGGTATCTTCAGGTCAAGGCTGTGGCCCCATCTTCGAAGGCCTGGGCAGGAGTGGGTTGCAGCTGAGGTGTGCCCAGTATGTGCTTGGGGGCCTATTGGCAGGTCCCCCAGCCCCCCAGATCCCTGCACTAGGGACATGTACCACAGCAGCTGCCTGGAGAGAGTGGGGTCCCTGGTGGGACTAGCTCAGCCCCTCAGCTCCTCCCAGAGAGGGAGTTAAGAGCTGGCTTGAGGTCTGGGCAGGTCTTGGTCCAATGCCCAACTGTCGCAGTTTTGCCATTTGCAGCTCCGTGACCTGGGTCGTGGGTGGAGGTGCTGAGTGCAGTCCCTGGTGTTTGCCTGGACACGGGAACTGAAAGATGGCGTGACATGGGTTATTCATCATCACCCCACCCCCCAACCACTAGACGGTGCCCTGCGGTCACTCAGCGCATTTCCTGTTTCCTATTAGATTTGAGAAATATTCACTGGGCATCTGCTGTATGCTGAAGGCCTAGAGGAGGTCACCTGTTGGACCAGCGTGGCCACTCTGGCTCAAGGCAATGTGACCCTGGGGGACGAGCCCTGGGCCGGGAGCCTGCAGACCCGAGCCTTGGTGTTGGCCTGGCCACAGACTTGCTGCGTGACATGGGCTGGGCCACACTGTCTGCCTCTGTGTCAGGGGTGCGGTGGGGAGTCAGTGTACATGCTGTGAGCCCTGACCTTCTGGGACGCCTCCCATGAGCTCCTCAGATGCCCCTCGCTCCGGAAGGGCTGCACTCTTCTGGTGATGGAATAACACCCTCCAGGACAGTGAGTGCTGGGGGCACCTGGGCCAGCAGCTGGAGGCCTGAAGAGTCCTGGAAGCAGCAGGAGCTGGGCTGGCATCTGCCCGGAGCCCACAGCCAGCCTGAGCAGGGGCGGTGGCCCAGTACCGTCTCTCCCAGCTCTGCCCCTGGAAGGAAGCCCCCACCCCAACTCACACAAACTCCTGCCAGCTCCGTGCGGTCACTGTCACGTCACTGTTCTCCAAAAGCCTGGCCTTGGGTAGGATCAGTGTCCCACTTTGCAGATGGAAAATGGGCTCAGGGAAGTGACCAGGGAGCTGGCCAGTCCCTGGTTGGGCTCTGAGGCCAGCTCTGGCTCTTCCCGCCTGCAGGGATGGTGTGCGGACAGGCCCCCACTTACCATGGTTGGACTTACCATTTTTTGATTTTATAATGTTGCAAAAACAATACGCATTCAGTAGAAACCATACTTTGAATTTTGAATTTTGATCCTTTTCTGGGCTAGCGATCTGCGGTACGGTACTGAGACAGTCAATACTGTACTATAAAACAGGCTTTTCGTTAGATGCGTGTGCCCAGCTGTAGGCTGGTGTAGGTGTTCTGAACATGTTTCCGGTAGGCGGGGCTGAGCTGTGACGTTCGTTAGGTTAGGTGTGGTCAGTGAAGTCTCAACTTAGTGATGTCACGAGCTTGCCCCGGGTTCATCAGGAGGGACCTGCAATGTAAGCTGAGAAGCGCTCCTGCTAGTTTCCCACGCTCCCACGACAGAGCACACAGATGGGGGCTGGACCGGCAGACGTTCATCCTCCCACAGTTCTGGAGGCCGGAAGTCCCAGACCAAAGTGCGGGCAGGGCTGGCTCCTTCTGAGCCTGCAAGAAAGGACGTGTCCCGGGGCCCCAGTCCTGGCGTCTAAGTCTCCATCTTCTCCCGCTTCTTCGCGTCGTGTTCCCTCTGGTTTCCCATGCTGCCACCACAGAATACACAGATGGGGGATTGTCTGGGATTGTCTCTGTGTCTACATTTCCCCTTTTTCTGAACCAATTAGATTGGATGGGGACCCACCCCCCAGATCACCTCGCTTTACCGTAATGATGCCTTTGAAGGCCCTGTTTCCAAACACAGTCACGTGCCGAGGTCCTGGAGTTAGGACTTCAACATGGGCATCTGGGGGTCCCAGTTCGGCCCACACAGATGGCTCGAGCTGCTCCCCGGCACCGCTCTTGCTTCCTGCCACATCCTCTGGAAGGAAGGGGCAGCGTGGCCGCTCGACTGTTTTTCTCTTCCTGCCTCCCAGAGGAGAGGCTCCTCTCAGGCTCTGAGGGCCGCCGGGCACCCCGCCGCCCTACGTCTGTGTCTGTCGCTCTGTGAACAGAGCCCATTTGTGGCCAAGAGTGACTTTGTCCTCACGGGCCCCTGCCTCCAAATAGGAAAATCACAGGGCTTTCGTGCCAGAAGGAGCTGTGGGACACCCCCACCCGCGGGCCTTGAGGGCGCACCCCAGATCTGCGCGGAGTGGAGTGGCGAAGGGTCTGCTCTTCCCGCTGGGCTGGAAACCCCTTCCCTGACCCCTTAGCCTCGCTCGGGGCTCGTGGAGTTTCAGTTTCCAGAAAGCCCCAACCTCACAAAGGGTCCGAGCAACAAAGCCCCCTGGAGCCAGAGCCCAAGAGGAAATTGTGTGTTTGATTGTTTGTTTTTAAGAGACAGTGTCACTGTTATTTACAGCACTGTGCAAAGTATCAAGGAAATGGAATCATTTTCTTTGGTGATTTTAAGATTTTTTAGAGTAACTAGGAAGCCCAGGCTGGGCACGATGGCTCATGCCTATAATCCCAGCACTTTGGGAGACTGAGGCGGGCGGATCATGAGATCAGGCATTCGCGACCAGCCTGACCAACATGGTGAAAACCTGTCTCTACTAAAAATACAAAAATTATCCCAGTGTGGTGGCGGGCGCCTATAATCCCAGCTACTTAGGAGGCTGAGGGAGGAGAATCGCTTGAACCGGTGAAGTGGAGGTTGCAGTGAGCCGAGATCATGCCACTGCACTTCAGCCTGGGCAACAGAGCGAGACTCCCTCTCGAAAAAAAAAGAAAAGAAGAAGAAGGAAGCCCGAGACCTGTGCCACAAGACTACATGTCCTCTTCAGCCTCCTTTGGGCTTCTAGATTCTTCCATACCCAGCACCCCCAACTCACCTCACCTCAGAAGTGAGACTAGGGCGCTCTTCAGCCCCACACCCCACACTGAGACACGTTTGAGACCGGTGATTGTGCCAGGACAAGAGTGTCCCCGGGACAGCCTGAGGCTCGCTGGGTCACTTGTTCCCGTGGCCCAGCACGGGTCTCTAGGGGAGCCCTGGCACCGCGGGGCCGTAGACAAAGCCAGAGCCTCATTCTGTTTCAAAGAGGTGCCCTTACTTGCTCAAGGTCACACCATCAGTGGGCCCAGGTAGACAATGGACAGATCCCCTCACCTGGTGAGTTTTTGCATCTATAAAATAAGGACAATTTGCTTAAACTTAGGGTGCAAAGAAGGGTGCTCAGGGTCTGGAGGCTCCAGTGCAGAGCTCAGCACAAGAGTCAATCATTGTCTGTGAATGCGCTGTCAGGACAGAGGGGGCATTTGACGTGGACCTGGAGGACAAGTAGGGTCTTCCCAGGTGAGATGGGCACACTGTGCTCCCGGGACAGGAATGGTGGGAGCCCAGGCTGGTGCCGGGACTGTCGAGGACAACTTTGGGAAAGAGTGTGGGGTCAGAGGGCAGTGAGGAAGTCAGGGAACCAGGTGGGTACCAGGCTTGGAGTGCTGGTTTGGGGGCTGGGCTGTGTTCTGTGGGGAGCCATGCAAGGTTCTTGAGCGGGGGAGGGGCCTAAGCAGAGGGGTGCTGCTTGTGCTTGAGGCCACCCTCCCAGATCTTGCCACCTTGCCAACATGGAGAGCTTGTCTTGGGGACTCCATCACCCTGACTACCCCCTCGCAGTGAGGCTGACTCAGATTAGAAACTGGGCTGGAGGGAAAAGGGACCGACCCCACACTTTCCAGCAAGACAGGCCTCCCTACAACCCTGTGGGGCTGAAGGACAAGTCTCATGGGGGCCAGCTCCTGCCTGAGCTCTCAGGGGCCTCTGGACATGAGTGTGGAGTGCTCTTCTGTAACTGTCCTCTGGTGTCTCTCCAGGTGGTGGTCAGTGTGCAAGGATCCCTGAGCCCTGGCGTGTGTTGAGCTCATGCTATGTGCCAGGCTCAGTGTCCAGCCTTGGCCTCTGATTCTCACCCCATCACCAACAGCTCAGTACAGCCGTGGCCTTCCTGTGCAGATGGCAGGGAGAGGCTCCAGAGGTGATAACTTTCCCAAGAGCATGTGGCCTGGAGCTAGCAGGGCTGGCCTGGACCATAACACAGGTCTCTGAAAATCACCAGGACTCCTCTTCCTGCGGTTGTGTTTGGCTGTGATGTCCTGCGTGAAGCCCAGAGAAATCTGGGGCTTGATTCCCTTGAACTGTCCTGAGCTTTACAGTTGATCTCTGGGGTGGGGTCAACCCATCATCTCTTCCCATGGTGAGCAGCTGGGCCAACGGGATGCTGCGTGGGGACATAGGAGAGAGGCCCAATGGGAATTGGCTAGGACACCCTGCTTGAATTTAGAGTAAGCAGAGCTGGCTTCTGGATCCATGCCCAGGAGATAATAAAGTCATCCCAGTATGGTTAGGACTTCTCAGTCAAGCCTAGGAGAATGGTGATCACAGGGCATGGGAGAAGCAGTCTTTGGGGCCAGAGGAACACCGAGAGGTGGGTGGAGCCCAGGCAAGGCTGAGAGGAAGGAAGGCTGCAGTGGCGGCACTGCAGTGGGTGGAGTCTGCTGGGGGTGGAGCCTATGGTAGGTGGAGTCTTAGTGAGTAGAGCCTGTGGCAGGTAGAATCTGCAGTGGGTGGAGTCTTAGTGAATGGAGCCTGTGGTAGGTGGAGTCTGCAGTGGGTGGAGTCTGCTGGGGGTGGAGCCTATGGTGGGTGGAGTCTTAGTAGAGCCTGTGGTAGGTGGAGTCTGCAGTGGGTGGAGTCTGTGGTGAGTGGAGCCTGAAGCCGGAGAATCTGCAGTGGGTGGAGTCTTAGTGAGTGGAGCCTGTGGTAGGTGGAGTCTGCAGTGGGTGGAGTCTGCTGGGGGTGGAGCCTATGGTGGGTGGAGTCTTAGTGAGTAGAGCCTGTGGTAGGTGGAGTCTGCAGTGGGTGGAGTCTGTGGTGAGTGGAGCCTGAAGCAGGAGAATCTGCTGTGGGTGGAGTCTGTAGTGGGTGGAGTCTGTGAGTGTGACTTGCAGTGGGCAGGGGCACTGGGCTGCCAATCAGTCATTGGCATCTGTCTTTGACTGGAGATGGGTAGCTGGAGAACGGCAGACTTGGGCTTGAATCCTGGCTCTGCCACTCCTCCCTGTGTGGCTTTGGGCTGGTCACTAAACTCTCTAAGCTTCCAACTGCCAAATGGGCAAAAGAATATGTACCTCCAAGAGTGGCTGTGAAGATTCCAGGTGAGGTCACGCCAGGCTTTGAAGGGCATTTCCCTTCTTGGATCAAAACAGCAAGTGCCTCCTCCGCTTGGAGAAAGTGACTTTACTGTCTCTAGAGAGGTCTGGAGCCAGCCTGTGCAGAGATGGCGAGGAGACCAGGCGTCGCCACTGAGTCCCCTCTCCTGCCGTCTATACCAAGGAGTTTTTGTATGAGCAGAGATAAAATTTAGAGGCTGATTTGTAAACTGTAAACTGCTATCCTCATCAAATCTAACTTTTTGCTTGGTAGGCAAGTTCCAGAAATTAGATCAGGAAGAATTTGGAACCTAGTATTTTTTTGGAGCTGTTTCTCCAGAGCAGGGAAGCTGCTGTGATCGATGTTATGTGCCGCCAAACCTTCCAGAGAGTAAAGACCCCTTTCTCAATGAACTCACATCCTCACGCTATATCCAATCATTGTATTGCTTAAGAAATATTCAGTAACAAAAGCAACTGGGGATTTTGTAACACTTTCTGGCAGCCTTCACTTTTTAACAGTCCCTTGAGCATCTACCTACAACTGAAAACCGTAGTCCCCAGATGCACAACATAGGTCGAGCCATTTGTCTGCAGACAATCATGGTGTGCAAATGCATTTACAGACAGACCCCTTGCAAAATCTCCAAGGTCCTCAAGTGGAAACCCACTGATTTGGAGAACGCGTTCCTGGGCATCTTGTGTAAGCCCATGTGTGTGATAGCAGAAGTGGGATCGGAGAGGGAGGAGGAGGTGGCCAGCCTTGGGTTTGGAGGGGGAGCTTCTAAGCAGGGTGGGATGGGGTTCCTGCTCTTGGGGCACATGCACAGAGGGAGCTGTGTAGAAATGATGTGAGCAAAAGCTTTGCAAAGAGGTCTTCTAATGTCTGGGGCCATCACTGTGATGGCATTCTGGTTTTCCATGGCTGCCTAACAAACTGCCCCAAGCCTCAGTGGCATAAGACAAACATCCTGTTACATTCGTGGGTTGGGAGGGGCTGCCATTCAGAAAGGGCGCAGTGGGCATGCCTTGTCTCCTCTCCACAATGTCTGTGGTTTTACTGGGCAGACCCAAAGGCTGAGAGTGACTCGAGCTGGGAGCCAGAATCCTCCGCAGGTGTCTTTGCTGGCACGTCCTGCAGTCAATGCTGGCCATCCACGGGGACTTCCGTGGTCTTTCTGCCAGAACAGCGGCATATGGGCTCTATGTGTGGCCACAGGGTGGAGTGGTTTGGGCTTCCTCCCAGCATGGCCACCGGGTTCCCAGGATGAGCATCCTCAGAAAGCAAGGCAGAAGCTGGGGGTATTTGATGACCCAGCTTGGAAGCTGCCTGGCGTCAGTTCTGTCGTATCCTTTTGGTCAAAACAGTTGCAGAGGTCCACCCAGGTTCAAGGTGAGAGGCTTTAGACCCCATCGGGTAATAGAAGAAGGGTCGACGCGGTGTTGTAGGAGAGCATGTGAGAACAGTTGTTGTGATCGTCACCTTTGAAGATGCAGCCTGCCACGGGGCTCTGCTCAGACAGCCCGTGGGGAGGCTCAGAGGGATAAGCTCAGAGGCTTCCAGAAGGACACCGTGGGAGGTGCTGAGATGACTGGATGCTACTGTCACATGCTGAGGGGAAGGTGGTTGCAGGTCAGTGTGAGGCGCATGTGTTCATCCTGTTCTCCAAGCACATCCTAGGGTTCAGGCAGTGGCAGGGGGCTGGGCCCCCAGGTGAGCCCAGCAGGCATGGAGCCCACCAGCCCTACAGAGGAGACAGATGTCAAAGGACACATTCTGTGCAGCAGGCGAGCATGAGAGGAGGGGTGGCTCATGGACTCAAGTGATCCCCGCCATGAGCTGGTTCACTGGACAGAAAGAGGAGTTTGGCTGCCGATGTCCGGGCCAGCTCTGGGAAGGGCACTGAGGGCCAGGGTGAATGACACCCCAGGAGGTCGTGGTTTGGGGTGACAGCGATGCCGAGAGGGGCATGTGGAGGTCAGGAGCCTACGGCATTTTCCCATAATCAGTTTCATCTGCAAATACCTGTGTGCAAGCCCTGCGTCCATCCTCAGGACTCCAAGGCAGAGCCGAGCTGGTTGTGGTCCTCAGGGACCTGTGGTCTGGCCGTGGGCAGGTCAAGGACTCAAGGGAGAAGCCAGACTGCACTCCTGGGGAACTGGAAGAGGGCCAGGTCGTCTCCTTGTAGGTGTTCCAGGGTGCCCTGCAGGTGTCTCACATTGAAATAGAGCTGGGCCAACCCCAGGAGGAGTGTGCCAGGGCCTGGGGTCCCACGGCGCTGGCACCATGAGCTTCCTGTGTGCCCTTGTGCCCAGAACTGTCCCGTGACTGCTTGGGGACAGGGGCGGTGCCTGCCCAACACTCGGCCCCATGCTGGCCTAGCTCTTGGCAGGGAGAAAGTACCCAGTGCTTCTTTGCTTAATGGGGGATTGAACAGAGGGTCGCCCTGTCTGGCCACATGGGGTCAGAGACCTGCGGAGCCCCCTTGCTAAGCCCAGGCTCTGATGGCTGTGGTGAGAATAGGGCTGGCTCCAGAGAGCAATGTCCTTGGTTCATGGTTATAATTAGCAGCCAGCCCTTAAGTAGGTTAGGAAGGAAGCGCCCGCCTGTGATCCGGCATGATTTTCTAACAAGTAACACTTGGGCAGGGCAGTAGGGAGGCCTAGACCTGCTCTTAAACCGAGGCACGACCTATAAAGTGAGAACCTGAGGGAGGGGACACACTCTAAGGCACGGGCGGGGGTTTGTAAGTCCCCGAAAAGACAGCGTGGCAGGATCCATGAAGATGCAAAGTGTGTGTGCCTGCACCCTTTAATTCCATATTCATAAAATGAGCCCAGAGAAAGCCTTGTGCCCCAGGGCAGAGCTGGCACTGGGTGCGTGCGGCCCCGTGGTGTGTGAGCCTTGCCTGTCTCCTGGCAAGGACTGGCTGAGCACACGTCAGCACGGGGCCAGCATCAGCTGTGGTCTCCTCAGCACCCGGCCCTAGGGAGACAAACCCCTCAAGCATGGCCCTGGCCCATGAGGGCTTCCAGGCCAGGGGAGGCAGACAGGCCAGTGGACAGCAGCCACCCACGTGTCAGGGCTGTGCTGCAATGAAGGTGAGCCGAGTACTGTGATGTGTGCCTGCTACTGTCCCAGAAGGCGCCTGCCCATCCTCTGAGCTTCTAGCTCGTGTCACCTCCTCCCAGAAGCCCTCCCTGATTGTACACAGGTTCATCTCCCCGCTGTGCCTGCCCACAGCCCTGTGCCCGTCTCTGTATTTCTCTGCTTGTTGCCACAGTCAGAAGGAAAGGTGTGAAAGGGAAGCTGGAACTGTGTGTCCTGTGACCCGCTCTGGGTGAGCCGGCACCTCTGGAGTCCGTGTGTGTGTGTGTGTGTGTGTGTGTGTGTGCAGGCTTAGAAAACTGAATATTACTAGAACATCCTTGGGACATTTGGAAACCCCAGGCCAGCCATTTGGGTGATAGAAACAGCAGACGGGGAGCTTTCTGAAATCATCTTGGCAGATGGAGCGGGGCTCCGATGAGAACCCCTGCCATGGGAAGACCCCAAGATTTCCCCTGTGTGAGTACACAAGGGGGTCCCCTGCCCATTCTCAAGGTGGATTTACCTCCAGAACAAACGAGGAGAGAAGAGAACAAAGCGAGCACGGCTGCTGGTCTTTGGCTAACCCAGGAATACATGCTCAGAGGTCCAAAGTTCACTGGACCCTCAGAGAAGGGTGGAACTAAATATAGATCCATGGGCACGGAGCGGAAATAAACAGTCAGGCAAATCCCCAGCCAGGCGTGGTGGCTCACGCCTGTAATCCCAGCACTTTGGGAGGCTGACATGGGAGAATCACTTGAGCCCAGGAGTTTGAGACCAGCCTGAGCAACATAGTGAGATCCCAAATACAAAAATTAGCTGGGCATGGTGGCACACATCTGTGGTCCCAGCTACTCGGGAGGCTGAGGTGGGAGGATGGCTTGAGCCTGGGAGGTTGAGGCTGCAGTGAGTTGAGACTGTGCCACTGTACTCCAGCCTGGGTGACAGGGTGAGACCCTGCCTCAAGAGAAGAAAAAACATTCCCAGAGATGACAGAATGATGAGAACTCTGCTGTCTGGGTCGTGAGAGCTGGTTCGCTGTACAGAAAGAGGAGTTTGCCCCCTGCCTGTGCCCCCTTGGCCTGGCATGTCCCTCTTCCTGTGCCTGTCATGCTGGTGTGGTGCTGAATGGCACACCTGTCTCCCCAGTACCTGACAGTGGGTCTACTCCTGTGTCTGTGTCTGTTGAACAAGTGAACACATGGCTTGAAGCCCAGCAGGTGATGAAAGGGGTGGGAGAAGGAGCCTTGGACACACCTGCGCTGGGCCCCAGTCTCTTAGCTGTGTGACCATCTCCTAGCCTCGGCATCCTCATCTGTGAGATGCGGATGACCGGCATTCCTGTGGGCTGTGGTGTGGAACAAACAAGAGAAGGTGGAGGGCTTGGACCGTGGCTGTTGTGTTCCCTGCGGTGTCCCTGGAGCCTGCACTGTATTTACCATCTTGCCTTTTCCTGAAAATGCTTGTGGACTCCCGCTCTGGACTGGGAAACCTAGAGTGGACCTGAGAGTGATTGTTCTTCCCCTTTCCGATAGCCACCTCCGATCTGACCCCTCCACCCTGCGGCCTGAAACAGAACTCAGCTAACAGCTGCTGTTCACAGCCACCTCTCAGGCCTTGCACATGGAGCTTTCTCTACTTCAATGGACGTTTAAAAAATCCTCCTAAGATCAAGCCCCAATTTACAGATGTGAAAACTGAGGCTTTGCAGAGTTAAATCCGTTCACCAAGATCACACCGCTGCCCCTGGATGGTGGACCCAAACCAGACCCTGCTGGCTCCCATTCTGGCGGGCTGGTGGCAGATCAGGAGTCCAGCCTGGAGGGGGAGGCAGGGGGATTTCCTGAGAGAGGCACGTCCCTTTGATGTGAAGGTTATGTGTGAACGACACCAGCAATCATTCTTGTTATTCCCACTGGTGCTCCCCGAGGCTGGGGTTTCATTATCACGAGGGATTAAATACTCTCAGCCCCTGTGTGATGGATTCTTAGCATTTGAGTTTATGTTTTATGTTATTATCACAGTTAGAGACTTGTTAAACTGAATTATTGGAGCCAATCTCGAAATTGCAGTGAAATGAACCTGCGAAATTGTGGTTCCTTTGTAATTTTTTTTTTTTTTTTTTTTTTGAGACAGAGTCTCACTCTGTCACCCAGGCTGGAGTGCTGTGACATGATCTCAGCTCACTGCAACCTCTGCCTCGCAGGTTTCAAGTGATTCTCCTGCCTCAGCCTCCCAAGTAGCTAGGATTGCAGGTGTGCGCCACCACACCTGGCTACTTTTTTTTATTTTTAGTAGAGAGAGGGTTTTGCTATGTTGGCCACGCTGGTCTCCAACTCCTGACCTCAATGATCCACCCACCTAGGCCTCCCAAAGTGCTGGGATTACAGGCATGAGCCACAGTGCCTGGCCTAGAATTTTAAAATTTTTTTGATAATTTTATTTCTTAGAGCAGTTCTTGGTTTCCAGAAGACACAGAGAGTTCCTATGTGCTCCCATCCCATCTTCCCTATGATTAACATCTTGTACTGGTGAGGTACATTTGTTATAACTGTACCAATGTTGATGTATTGTTTTTTGTTTGTTTGTTTGTTTGTTTGTTTTTTGAGACGGAGTCTCGCTCTGTCGCTCAGGCTGGAGTGCAGTGGCCGGATCTCAGCTCACTGCAAGCTCCGCCTCCCGGGTTTACGCCATTCTCCTGCCTCAGCCTCCCGAGTAGCTGGGAGTACAGGCGCCCGCCACCTCGCCCGGCTAGTTTTTTGCATTTTTTTTAGTAGAGACAGGGTTTCACCATGTTAGCCAGGATGGTCTCTATCTCCTGACCTCGTGATCCGCCCGTCTCGGCCTCCCAAAGTGCTGGGATTACAGGCGTGAGCCACTGCGCCCGGCCTGATGTATTGTTTGGTGAAGTCCATACTTTACGTTGGGGGCCGCTCTCAGTGTTGTAGTTTCTATGGGTTTGGACAAATGTACAGTGTCATGGATCCACCATTACAGTATCGCCCAGAGCAGCATCACTGCCCTAAAACTCCCCAGCGCTCCGCTGATCCCAGCCCTGGCAACCATCAATCCTCTTACTGTCTCCTTAGTTTTGCCTTCTCCAGCATGTCACATAATTGGAATCCTGCAGGGCGTAGGCTTCCCAGGCTGTCATCTTCCAGCTAGCAGTATGCATTGAGGGTCTCTCCATGCCTTCTCACAGGGTAATGGCACGCTGCTTTTTGTTGGTGAATAATAGTTCATCGTCTGGATACACCCCAGTTCGTTTATCCATTCACCTGCTGAAGGATAACTTGAAACTTCTCTTTTTGATGTAAAACACGTGGCTGACTGTGGGCCAGGTTCTGGGGGACTGAGAGTGCCACCTGGCCCCTGCTTTGGCAGGGTTTTGCTGTTGCCCCCCCTAGCCTCCTTGCATGCCTGTCCTCACAGTTTGGCAGCTGCAGCCGGGTGAGGAATGAACGCCGTACACCCACTTACCTACCTGTGGTCCCAGGGCCTGACAGGAAGGGCCAGCTGGAGGGAAGCCTGTAGGAGCTGCACCTGCGTAGAGGCAGCGGAGTCCTCACCGCGCAGTGTCTACCTCCCATCGCGAGAGGGCAGAGCCTCCGCCATGTCGCCGCAGCCCCAGGACGTCTCAGAGGCGGTCCCAGCAGACAAGATTGGGGCCTCCAAGCAAATCCATGCTCTTAGCAGCTTCCCCCAACACCCCCCCCACCCCCGCCCCCGCCCCGCCCCGCCACCCCCGACCAAGTATATTTCCAGTCACCTGGAAACTGTGATGTCAGGCCAGTGTTCTTGAAAATAACAATGGCAATTGTGTATTGAGCACTTATTGTTTGCTGGGCTGGTTGCTATGGGAATGTTTTTGCCCATGGTCCTGGCATCCCTGGGGCCAGGTAATGCAAGAAGACGGATGCCTAGATGGAGAGACACACAGACAGAAGGTTAGGAGTTTCAGGGACTCACCTGAGGTCACAGCATGCAGAAGGCCAGCTGAGGCTGCATCCCAGGCCATCTGGCCCCACCACTCTGAGACTCTGAAGCTGACGCTTCCCTCAGGCTGGATTTGGGCCGGATTCCAGCAGCGCGAACCTCTCCCTCGTTGGATCACGAAGAGACGCCTGTGCGTTGTTCTCTTTGTTGCCAATAGATCCGAACATACGCGTCTTGAAGATGCACAGCCCCCACCCCTGTGAGCTCTGACTGAGCCTCAGATGTGGACCGGGTACATCACCCGCATGGCACCTATAGGGGCCCTGGTGGCCTGGGGGCCATGCGTGGCCGAGAGGCACTGTTTGAAGTGTAGTCCACAATTCTAATCCTTGTTCTGCACCGGGAGGCTTCGATTCCAGCCCAGAAAACCGTCGCCTGCTGCCGCCTCTCCACCGTCTTTATTAAATCATGGTTGAGGTGGTTTCATTCTGCAGGCAAAATGTGTGTGGAACAAGCCTGCTGTGGACTCAACCAGAGTGAGAAAGGCCACGGTGGCCTCCAGTGGCTGCAGACTGAGCCCACAGGGACCCTCACCGGGCTCTGTCTCGTCCAGTTTGCAAAACCGGAGGCAGGCCCAGGGTGGTGCTGAGTTATTTTTCATGCCATTCATCTGCTTTCCCGTGCCTGCTTCCCAGGCCAACCCCTCTCCCTTGTCCCCAGACGGCTGACACCCACTGCCCTTGGTCTGTTTGGAATCCCTGGCCTGGGAAGACCTGCTGCCCCAACATGACCCAGGTTCCTCCTCTGCGCTGTCCAGTCACAGTTCCCTTGATGGGCAGGGACCCCAGACGAGGACGGGTGGCAGGATCAGTGGCTTCCAGGATGTGGGTTTCTGGGAATGGGTAGGGGCAGGTTGGAAATGGATGGGGAAATGGCCTCCTCTGTCTGAGATGCAGTTGCTGGATTTTTACCAGGGAGATGAGGAGACCTTCCAGGCTCAGAGCGCAATCAGTGCTGGCATTTAGCAATTGTGTAAATATATGTGAGTGTGCATCTGTGTGTGAACCACGCTTAGCCCTCAAATGAAGAGTGGCAGGTATTTTCTGGGCCTGTGCCACATCCCTCAGCCCACCTGTGGTTTCGACGGCAGCCAGGTGGGCCATGCCCGATCACCTGCAGGCTGCCCAGTCCTGGCATCTGCAGCACCCCTGGCTCTGTGCCTCAGAAACTCACTCAGCCCAGATACCAGGCAGACCAGAAGAGGGGGCTGAGAGTTCCGCCTTGGAGCAGCTCTTGCACTCAGGGGACAGGCGGTTGGGGGCCAGTGCCCCGGCCTCCCTTCCTTCCACGGGAGAGCTGGGACATGCTCCACAGGGTTTCCTGGACGGCCCAAGCCCTGAGGCCCCTCTCCCACATGGGGAGCGGCTCAACAACACGCCTGCCAGCAGCTTTCATCTTCCCTGCTCCTCACTCCGGCCTGGCACCTGGGGCCCCCAAAATAGACCACTGCACCCACAGCCTTGTCTTCAAGACTGGCTTCAAGGGAACCCAGACTGAGACAGGGGGAGCGGGTGTTAGAGTGCTGTGGAAATAAAGGAAGACGTGAGGACAAGTGGAGGTGACTTTCTCAGACCCGCTGTGGCAAGGGAGTTGACCACATGGGCAGGCAAGTGGTGGGGAAGCCTCCGAGCGGGAAGGACGGCTCCGGGTGAGCCCCCATGGAGGCTGTCAGCCTCGGAGGACTGGAGGTGGCTCCTGGAAGGGAGGCATCCCATGTGACTGGTTAGGGGTGTATTTGGCTTCCTCCGAATGATCCTAACTGGAAAGCGGGGGCACGAATTAGGACGGCTGTCAGTTTCGAGTCAAGTCCTGGCCATGTGGGACCCAGTTATTGTTTAGCCTCCTGGTTGTCGAGGAAGAGCTGTCGCCTCCCTGCGAGTCTGCCAGATAGCTGGCTTCCCGGCTGGGTGCCGAGGCCGGACTGGACTCCTGGGCCGGCAGCTGCAGGTGTGGGCTGAGCTCTGCCTTTCTCTGGGCCTGGCCATTGTCTGTGTGTTCAGTCTCTCAATGAGATGGTTCGGGGTGAACTTGGCCTGAGCAGAAGGCGTGGGGCGCAGCGCTGGCCGAGTGAAAGCCCGCCCTGGGCTGCTGCACTGGGGTGGGCCTTGCTGTTGGTGGCTCTCCCTCCCAGACGAGGAGTGGCTGGCAGAATGCAGAGGGGAGGGGCTTGGCGCCTCGGCCCCTCGGCCCCCACCTGTCTGACAGGTTGACCACTGCATTCGCTTCCCTGGCTTCTGTAACAAGTGACCACAAACTGAATGCAACACAAATTTATTAGCTTCCAGTTCCGGAGGTCACGGTGCCCACCAGGTCTTGCTGGGCTAAAATCAAGGTGTGAGAAGGGCCGGTTCCTTCTGGGGACTCCAGAGGAGAATCCTTTCCTTGCCTTTTCTGGCTTCTCAAGGCTCCCACATTCCTTGGCTTGTGGCCCCTTCCTCTGCCTTCAAAGCCAGCAGCGTGTCATCTCCCTGACCTTCTTCCACGGTCACACCTCCGTCTGGTCACAGTCGCATCGCGTTCTGATTTTAAGTCCTCTGTGGTTATGTTGGACTCAGCTAGACAATCCAGATCATATCCCATCAAAGCCCTTAACTTAGTCACACCTGCAGCCCCTTTGGCCATGTCAGGAAGCGTATGCACAGGTTCCGGGGATTAGAAAGGGGACATCTTGGGGGCATTGTTCTGCCGACTGCAGCACTAGCCACAGAACCTCCTGCCTGCCGCCTGTGCCTGCCCTGGGCTCTGGGCCTTCAGTCCCCAGGCTGATTCATTCTTGCAGGCCAGCACTTGCCGAGTGTCAGCTGCTCCTCTCCGCCGGTCCCCCAGGATCCACCGCCTGGGTCCTGCCCAGGTCCTGTGTGGCTGACTCTGTGCCTGTCAGAGCTCCACATCCAGCTCGCTCACCTCCATCTACCAATTCCTCAAGCTTCAAAGCGATGCCAGCTCAGCCACCTGGTGGTCACTGTTGCTCACCTGGCCATCCCTAATGCCCACTGGGAGCCCCTCAAAGGGCAGACCTGAGGCTTCTGGGCCGTGGCCCCCTGTCCTGGGCACTAGTCTTTGTAGCTGCTTTGGGAGGATGGGGATGGGGAGTGTGTCACCCTGCCCAGTTCCTGGGAGCTCCACAGTCAGGCCCTGTGACCATCCATCCTGACCTGTCCATCCAGCCACCCCTTAAACATCCTGTACTGTGGTGGCTTTAAGGGAGATTTAAGGGGACAGCAGCAATATTCAGCTCCATGTCCCAGGACCCAGAGGGAAGTTGAAGTGAGCTCCCCTTAGGACCATACAGTGGCTGCTGTACTTGCAGGAGAGAGGATTTGGTGCCTGCTGCTGAGGGTTGCTGAGCTTACATGGGGGTGCCTTGTCCCTGAGACCCCAGAGGGTAAGGCCATGCCGGGTTAAGGCAGCTGTGGTTGGGTCATCTTTCAGGTGGGGAGGTGGTGGCCTCATTGCCATAGGTGTGCATGTGCATGAGAACCCCGGGCCCCTCCCTGCGTGGGGCTACGGTAGACAGGAGCCCACACTGGGGGTTGATCAGTTGGCCTTTGCCCTCTGGCCCCTCACCCCTCCGTAATCTGACTCCTGTGGGTCCCCAGGCAAAAGAAGACAACAGACTGACCCTGATGCCCTGTGGGGCTTGTGCTGGTGGGCGCGGGGCCCGCTGGGAGGGTCAGCTCTGCGTCCTCACACCCCTGTTGTGCTCACCTTTGTGCCTCACACGTCCACCCTTGAACACTGTTCTTCTCTTTCCCAACAGTGTCGCAGCCCCAGGCTGCTCCCAGCCCGCTGGAGAAGTCGCCCAGCACGGCGATCCTGTGCAACACGTGTGGAAATGTGTGCAAGGGCGAGGTGCTGCGGGTGCAGGACAAGTACTTCCACATCAAGTGCTTCGTCTGCAAAGGTGAGTGTCCCCCGATCTTCTGCAGTGTGGCCCCTGAAACAGGCCTCCCAGTGGTGATCCCAGGCCCTCATAGCATCCTGGGAAGCTCTGCTTAGGCCTGGGATATTGGAGAACACTCCAGGTACAGAATCTTCACAGGACAGTGTGATCTTTTCAACACAGCCTTGTCTCTTGTGGGTGTGATGGAGAAATCGCCAGAGTGGGGAGGGTCAGGGAATGAGGGTCCAGGTCCCCAGGGGTGTCCTCGTGTGTCTACACCCAGCCTCAGAGAATTCTGGTCCTGGGGCCAAAGGAAGGTGGTCACCTGAGCACTGCAGCCACACAGGTAAATAAATGGTCGTGGTCAGCTGCGTGAACTCAGCAGTGGGGGACACGCGGGACCTTTGCTGGACCACAGGCATGCGGGCACCCCGACCCGAAGTAGCACCGAGAACATTACCATTATTCCAGACTAAAATCACTTCAATTTCTCTATGATTATAAAACAATAATGTAAATAATCTACTGAATTCCAATAATCCTGAAAAGATGAGAAAAAAGCAAAACAAAAAAAAATCACGTGAGGCCCCGCCAACCGAGATGGCCTGTGCCGAGTCTCCCTCTAGCCTGTTCCTCCTTCCTACACAAAGATAGCGCATGTGCCCTCGCTAATTTTCTAAAATTAGATTAAAAATAGCACTGAGGAAGGGATGTGCAAATCAAACCAATGTGATGGATGTCGACGCGAGGAGTTTGCAGTTTTAAAGGAATTACATTAAGGACACTGCAAATCCCTGCTGCGGTGTGCGGCCCGTGCCTGCCTGCCTTCTGCAGGTTCCGTATGATGAACCCCGGGGCCATTTGGAGATTCACACTCGCTTAACCATAACGACCCTCGATGAACCCTAGTGTGCTGATGGTGTGCTTTTTTCTGGGCAAACAAAACTAGGAAATGTGCCACAAGCAGATAATTGGGCATCATGATTTTCATCAGGCGTCGCATGGCCCCCATGTGATTGTGGGCTGCATTCATCCGCTCCACAAAGGCTTCAGGAGGCCCTGCTGTGCGCCAGCCTCTTGAATGTTCTAAAGACCAAGAAAGCACAAGCTTTAGCATGGATGCATTCACTGTCTGGTGAGGGAGATAATGTTAGGTAAGGTGTGCAATACGATTTGAAAAGGTGACTTTTATAGTAAAAACCAAGCACATGTGTGTAGCGGGGGATGCCCACAGGGAAGGATTTCGAAGACTCCAGAAAGGACTTCACAGGGGAGGTGGCGTGCTGTCTAGAACCTCAAGAGAGTAGAAATCTGCCTGTCAGAAGAAAGGCCGCTCCAGATGGAAGGGAATCGTCCCGGCACCAGCTGTCCAGGGGGGACATATGACTGCGCTTCAGAAAGGGGGACACTGAGGTCTGGAAGCTCCAGGAGCTTGCCCAGGGTTTGCATTCCAGGCATGTCTGCAGCCCCTGGGCTAGGGTCTTCCCTCCTGGGTTTCTGTGGAGGCGCCTTGAGGGTCTCCCGGGTATGGGGGAGCAGCAGGAGGGGAGCAGGTGCTGTCTCAGCCCTGCCCATCGGAGTGTAGACATTGTCCACTAGTCCGCTTCGTGTTTGCAGGCGCAGTGTAAAGACTGTGTGTAGAGTCCTGTTGCTTGAAAAGGAAGCTTGAAAACAATGGCCTAGACTCTTCTGCTGCTAAAAGGGGACCATCTGAGAACTGACCCTGGTGCCGCTGGTCCTGGAGGAGGCCTAAGTCCACAGCACGGCAGCTGGGGCCCTGCAGGGGGTTGGTGACTTACGGAAGATGCTGAGCCCAGCCAGCTCTCCACTGGCCCTGGGACCCCGAGGGGGCTGCACCATTTCTGGCAGGAGTGGGAATGCCCTGGATCCCCTGGGCTGAGGGAGACCCCAGCCCCGCCCCTCAGAGATGCTGGGACTCTGTCCAAGGATATGGGTGACTATCAGAGACATCACTGGGGGTACTCAGTGCCCCAAGAATCACCTGGATGGGGGATTGCCTGCACATCTACAGCCTGGCTCGGCCCTCAGTGAATTCCGCCCACAGCACCCTGATGCCCTGGGTGCCCCAATACCACTGCCCTACCTGACAAAGGCAGCAGGAAGCCCAGTTCTCGTGTGCGGACCCAGGCCTGAGGTCTGCTTTGGAAGAATGATTAAGTTCTGGGAGCTGCTTTGGAAGAATGATTAAGCGAACAGCACCCTGTCCAGCACACGCAGGGAAGGATTTGTTTTCTGGGAGTGAGAGCACGAGCTGTGGGTGTGAGTGTGGCCGGCCCCCATCCTCCCACATTTCCATAAACAAGCAGGTGGTCCACCTGCCTTCCCAAGCCTCCGGATCCCCGCCCAGGCTGCAGAGCGAAGGGGGTGTGTCAGCGCCAGGGGCACTTGCCTGGGAGAAGGGGTGGCCTCCGCCCTGGCCTTTCTTTCCCTGCAGCTGGTGGATTTCATGCTTTTCATTAGGGCTTTCCAGGGCATCGTGGGATTTGTCTGGTCTAATTTTTTCAACTCTCCATAAAGATACATTTGCCACATTTCTGGAAAGCAAAATCCATTAGATGCCTCTTTTTAAAAGCCTAGTTTAAAAGACAAAGGGGAAGCTTGCACTTTATTTGAAAGGATTTCCGTAAGCACAGACCTTGGGCCTGCAGCAAAATGCATCAGACCTGAGTCAAGTTCATCACCTCCTGTGGCCCAGGGGACTCATGGGTGGTGGAAACTGCCCCGATCCCCCTCCTGTGTCACCTGGGCAGAGGCCACTTCAGCCTCCTCCAGTGGGTGTGGGATAACCATAACCCCTTCCTCGCCAGCTACAGGCGGTGGGATGAGACAGTGTCAATGGCAGGCTGACCCAGGGCCAGGGACTCACACTCCATCACCTAAGACAGTTAGTGACCATGGGCTCCAGCAGTGGCAGGGGTCTGAGGGCAGGTCGGTGCCAAGATCCACCACATACCCACCCATAGCCAGGTAGAGCCTCACTGTGTGCCAGGCACCTGTGCCAGGCCTGTTGGCCCTGCAGATGCGGCAGCCAGGGCAGTGACCACCCCTTCTCCTGGGAAAGCTCTGCCTTCGGTGGGTGGCCTCTGTGCTAGAGAATGGCACAGAGTAACTAAGATTTCCTGCAAGCTTTCAAATGAGCTGCATTTGTTTAAGCCTGAGGACTGTACAGTCTTGGATGAGTCTTCTCTCCAGGCTCTCATGAGAATGCAGCTTATGAATCATTGAGGGTGCTTTGGGATGAATAAAAAGAAGACCCAACTCATAAATATCCAACATGGATATTTATCATCTTAACACGAAGTCTGAAGGTAACCCCATACCCCTACCCCAGGGTTGGCTAATTAAACAACTGACCAGGGTTTAATTAGAGAGAGACGTTCTCTCTCCCACACAGCACCCTGTGCCTGTCATCAGTGCCTCTCCTCATGGTCTCAGATGGCTGCTGTTGCTCCAGCATCACGTTCTCACCGCATGGCATCCAGCCTGGAGGTGTGCACAGGCAAAGGCTCTCTCCTCGCATAATCCTCCCTCTCATTAGGGAGGAGAGCCCTTTCCTGAAGTCCCCATAGACTCCCCATATGACTCATTGGCCAGAACTCGGTCACACATTCACCCCCACTGGCAAACAGGAACGGGGAGATCGTGGCTGACTTAGCCCAATCATGGCCATCCTCGGGTAGGCACATTACCAGGTGAGCCAAAGCAGCGTCTGTTCGCGGGGAAGACAATTGTATCACAACCTAATTCTGATTCAAGAGGTCCCACTATGTTGGGTTCCCACTCCCCAGGCACTTGTGCCTCAGTTTACCTGGGAAATCTGTGAAATCGTATGATTATCGTCTTGTCTATGGCTGCCCCAGGCTTGGGCATTCAAATTCCATCTCTGCCACCCACAGCTCATGTGGCTCTTAGGCAGGTGCCTCAACCCAGTTTTTCTAAGTAAAGGCATTCAACAACTATTTATTGAGCATTTACTATGTGCCAGGCACTGTTCAGGGTGTATGGAAGATAGCCGTTAACAAAACAGACATCCTGTCCTCATGGGGACCAGTTCTAATGCAAGGAGACAGACAATAAACACAATAAAGAATAAATAAGCGAATTTCATCATGTGCTAGAAAGTGAGTCCTGCTAGGAAAGGAAAGATGCAAACTGGTGGTCAGGGTGGGCCTCACGGAGGAGGTGACCTCTGGGCAAAGCCCGTTGGAAGGAGGTGAGGGAGTTAGTGAGGGAAGAGTATTCCCACCAGAGGGAACAGCCAGTGCAGGGATCCGGAAGCAGGCAGGTTTGGGAACAGCAGGAGGCCCATGTGGCTGGAGCAGAATGACCAAGGGGATAAGGGAGGTAGAGCCCCTGCATCCCTGCAAGGACTATGGCTTTGACACCAGCGAGGAAGCACAGAGGAGGGTCCTTCTCCATCCTTGTAGTTTCCCATGGATCTCTGGGTGCTTGCTGGTACATGGAGGCCAGGTTGGGAGTTGGGAGGAGGGTAGAAGCAGGTGCAGGCACTTAGACTGGAGCCGATGGCGGCTGGGATGAGAGATGTGAAGATATCTCATTCTGGATGTCTTTGAGATCCAGCTGGCTCTGTCTTTACCCTACAAATGGGAATACATGTAGAACATAAATACGTCAAATGCATAGCACAGAGTGCCTGTAAAAACGAATCTGGTTTACTTGGCCTTCAAAGGATGGCTGAGCTCTGAGCTCTGGGAATATGTTTTAACCGTGATCGGTTGTCTCCTACTTGCAATGATGAAAAGATGAGGCCACACCCACATGTGCCCTCAGGAAAGCAGGCATTTTCTGGTCCAGTTGGAAGTGGAACTGAGCCAGTCCACGATTTTAGCAAGAGCCAAGAAAACAGGCAGGGAGGGAAGGACGTGTGTCCGGAGGAGAGTCCGTGAGCTGCGCACGTAAGGCAGGTGGAGTTGTCCCTGAGGACGCATCCATCTGGGACTATAAATAGCCGCCTGTTCTAGGCGGTCTGGGAGGAATGAAGGAATGGTGCAAGATGCCTGCACACGTGCCTCCTGGGCATTCCAGGCGTTTATGAGAAACAGCCATGGGCCTCCAGCATCAAAGGGAAGCTCCAGACAGGTGGGCCTTGGACCCGGCCCAGGGTACTCCTTGTTCCGCACAGCCTGAGCTGCACAGGGTGCCAGGAGAGCCAAGATCACATGGCAGAGTTGTGAAAGTCCCAGCAGGAGGACTCTCAGATGACGTCCACCCATCGCCCTGTTATTCACAGAAGGGGACCCTGAGCCGGCTGGGCCAAGACTTGGAGCCGCGATGACTGGCCAGCCCTGGAGCCCTCGCCCAGGTTAAGGCTCACTCAGGCCCCTGGGGTTCTCTGTTTTCTTGTGTTTTGATGTGAATTGGCATCTCCTTCTTCCACTCTCCAATATAGAAAAATAGAGAGCAGTGGGTGGACAGCACCTTGGGTGGTCCGTGTTCGGATCTGGGTGTATATTCCTCCCAGCTTTCCCCTTGTTTGGGTCTCTTTAAAATTTGAAAGCATGCCGGCCGTATGCCTGATTTGTTCACTTCAAATTAGTGTGTAGGCACTTTCTCACCATACAAATTCCTCACATTCATGTCAATATCCTCCCAAATTCCTTCCAAAGCATGGCTTGTTAAATCTCATCTCATTGATTTCTTTTTCTTTTCTTTTCTTTTTTTTTGAGACGGAGTGTCATTCTTGTTGCCCAGACTGGAGTGCAGTGGTGTAATCTCGGCTCACTACAACCTCCGCCTCCCGGGTTCAATCGATTCTCCTGCCTCAGCCTCCCAAGTATCTGGGATTACAGGCATGCACCACCACTCCCGGCTAATTTTGTATTTTTAGTAGAAACGAGGTTTCTCCATGTTAGTCAGGCTGGTCTCGAACTCCTGACCTCAGGTGATCCGCCTGCCACAGCCTCCCAAAGTGCTGGGATTACAGACGTGAGCCACCGCGCCTGACCTTCATCTCATTGATTTCTTACAGCCACCATGCAAGATTGGTATTGCTACCTGTATTCTACACATGAGGACTCTGAGGTTCAGAGAGGATAAGTAACTTGGTCAAGGTCACACAGCTGGGAAGTGGGAGGAGCAAGGACTCAAGCCCAGGCTGCCTGACTCTAAAGCCCAGGGATCTATGTATGACATTTTACTGTATCTATAATGCAGGGAACATTGTTGCAACTGAATTTCTGTGACAATCGTGGTCATTTCCTTGGGACAATCCCAGGAGAGGCACTGCTGGATCAAAGGGTGGGAAGTTTTCACATTCCTTACAGTCAGTGCCAACTGGCATTCCAGAAAGTGGTGCTGATTCACCCTTTCCCCCAGGCCGCCACCCTCTCCTGCCTGTTTCTTGTAAATGACCACAGCGTGTGCCCGAAGGATGGTGCTGCCGTCACCCCCACCTCCCCTGCCTCCCACCAGTGTCTGTGCTAATTTGATAAATGACAAAATGCAATATAAGAACAATGTGTTGTGTCCTTAAGGACTTCTAAAATGACCAGGGAACTTGAACGTTTTATTTTTAGCAGATAGAGGTCTGGGGTTTTTGTTTCTGTTGTTGTTGTTGTTTTGTTTTTTGTTTTGAGATGGAGTCTCGCTCTGTCACCCAGGCTGGAGTGCAGTGGCGCAATCTCGGCTCACTGCAAGCTCTGCCTCCCGGCTTCACGCCATTCTCCTGCCTCAGCCTCCCAAGTATCTGGGACTACCTGTCACTGTGCCCGGCTAATTTTTTGTATTTTTAGTAGTAGAGATGGGGTTTCACAGTGTTAGCCAGGATGGTCTCGATCTCCTGACCTCATGATCCACCTGCCTCGGCCTCCCAAAGTGCTGGGATTGCAGGTGTGAGCCACCGCACCCGGCCAGAGGTCTGGGTTTTAACCACCTTGTGGTGACCTTGGCATACTCAGGACAGCTAGAATCTGACCAGCAACCTCCCAGGTAACGGCTGGGGCTGGACGTACTCACTTGCCTGGTGCTCCCAGGAGTGGACTCACGGTGCTGGAGTGGGGCACCAGAACCACTGCCACATGTTCCTCCTTTAAGGAACACCCCACACCATCATGTCTTTATGAAGAGTAGAGAAATAGACAAATGCCAGAGCCATGAGTGCTGTGAGCCCGATCACCATCCAGCTACTGTCTTGGTGCGGGTGGCGCTGATATCAGAATACTACGATGCTCCAAAGTGAGGCCCCCAAGTCTCTGCTCCTCCCCAGTTGGGATGTATTTGCTTGGTCGACACTATGGTGCAAGATCAGACAAAGCATTTTCATCCTCAGCCTGGGTTTCCTTCTGGATTTTCATGAGCCAGAGCATGGAGTGCAGAGCTAGGGCACCCTGGCCCGGGGCTGAGGCCCACCTGTCTGCAGCTTCCCTTTGATGCTGGGAGTCCTTATGGCTGTTTCTCATAAATGCCCCAGAACACCCAGGAGGGGCGAGTGCAGGCATCTCACACCATGTCC
This sequence comes from Theropithecus gelada, assembly GCF_003255815.1. NCBI lineage: Eukaryota > Metazoa > Chordata > Mammalia > Primates > Cercopithecidae > Theropithecus > Theropithecus gelada. Next base: position 4,784,247 of record NC_037672.1, read on the forward strand.
TCATCCCTCCCAGACCGTCTAGACTGGGTTTCATTCTGGGTTTTCATTCTCACATTGAGACAGAATTCAGAATCAGCATCTCTGGCTCGGGCCTCTTAGGACCAGCCATTACAGCAGCAGCCAGGGCCTCGACGCTGAGCCAGGCAGGACTCAGGTCTCAGGTCGCACTGGCTCACGGGATGTTCATCTGTGCTGCCGTGTACCCCTCTGAAGTAGGTTCTGTGTGCTAGATGAGGACAAGGAGGCCCAGAGAGGTTAAGGAACTTGCCCAGGGACACAGCGCACTATGCAGGTGGAGCTGGGATTTGAATCCCGGCAGCTCCTGCATCTGGAATCTCAGCTGTTCGGTTGACATCTCACCATATCAGAAGAGCAAACATCTCTTTGTAGAAATGGAGAAAACTAAACGCCGGAATACAGGCTTTCCAGCCGCTCTGGTGCTTCCAGCCAGTTTGTTTCCAGAGCGCTGTCGGGGGTTTTGTAGGCAGATGTTGAGGGTCTTGCTATGGCCTTGATATCCCACTGGATGCCCTCGAAGGCATGATGTAACCGTTCACTTTAAAGGTGCGCGTATTCACAATATGCAGAAACGACATCCTTTGCAAGCAGTTAACATTGTAATGACAACTTTTAGATGTCAGCTTTAAAATATATGAGGGCTACATGGTTTCTCAAAGCCCCTCCTTGGTGGCTGTGAGCTGCACTGACCCAGCAGGCAGGACCCAGGACTGACCAGGCCAGAGGGGCTGGGGCTGCAGGGGGTTCCTCTGTGATGCTAGCAGGGAGGGGCTGGGCCAGCCAGGCCAGGGGAGGCTGTGGGCTGCTCCCTCTGAAACCATGCATGGCCTCCACGTGGCCCTGGCACTGGAGGGGAAGCTTATGGGAGGAATGCACTCGTGCTCAGGACAAGGACTCAGGGCCTCTGAGCTGGTGATGACCAGCAGGTCGTCCTGAGGGCAAGTGTTCCCTTCCCCACCTGGCAGAGATCCCTCGGCCCTCCATAGAGCTCCAGGGGCTCAGCTTCCTGGGGCGGGTGTGTGTTGGGAAAAGAGACAAAGTTCTTTCCTTTCGGGAACCCGCAGGCTCTCCTGCAGGGCTGGCCTTGTTCACACTGTGGTGAGACAGGCACCGAGGACCGTGAGGGCATGGAGACCCAGAGGAGTGGGGGAGGGGGCTGGGAAGTCTCGAGCGGGGCCGGAGGCACCAACCACAAGGACCTAGTCTGTCCTCCTGGGAACCTTCGGCCCCCAGCACAGAGTGTAGCACACAGTAGGTGATCAGGCTTTAGCCCCTTCCTGATCTATATGCCCAGTGCTGGAAACAGCCCACTGGAGGACAGGAGGGGCTCAGGGACCACTCCTGGCAGGGTCACAGAGGCTGGGGGCACCCTAGCCAGGGTGGGAGGCTGGGCAGCCCCTCAGGAGAGCCTGGCTCTTGTCCCAGTCAGCGCCCTTTTCCCAAGCTTCTGTAAGGAAAGTCCACTCACCACCAGGCCAGGGGCCAGAGCCGGTGTCTGTCCCGGGAGCCTGGCCCACCAAGAGTTGAGTGAGCCACCCCAAATGTGTGCTGAGGCCTCGGTGCCTGTGTCAGGTGGTGGTGTGTGTGTGGAGGGGGGTCCACCTGGGGCCTGAGGGACGTGGAGATGGTCCCCTCTGCCGCTAACACCGCCTCGCCCGTCCTCCCCCAGCATGCGGCTGCGACCTGGCCGAGGGCGGCTTCTTCGTGCGGCAGGGCGAGTACATCTGCACGCTGGACTACCAGAGGCTCTACGGCACCCGCTGCTTCAGCTGTGACCAGTTCATCGAGGGTGAGGTGGTGTCGGCGCTGGGCAAGACCTACCACCCCGACTGCTTTGTGTGCGCCGTCTGCCGGTGAGTGAGCGGGCACCTGGCCTCCGCCGCCCCGGCCTTCCAGGCCTTTCTCCTTCCCTCCCTCCCTTGCTTTCTTCCTCCTGCTCCCTCCTGTGATCTGCCCTCTGCATCCTGCAGCGAGGCTGTCCCAGGGCCCACAGTCTGCACCCTTCTGTTGCAGTGTGTCCAGAGGCCTCCCTGTAAGGGCAGGGGTGGGCTGCCCCGCTTTGGGTCTGGTGCATGCCACAGAGCAAGCAAGCAGTGAGCGCTGGCTGCGGAGACTGGGTCCTCGCCCAGGCGGCAAGATGGCACCGGCCCTCCTCTGCCTGCACCTCCTGGGGCTGAGCAGGGAGGCCCGAAGGCAGCCTTCCCACGTGGTCCCTACCTCCCCCTTCCGTCCACAGCCCCTGACTTGTTCCTCCCAGAGGAAATGTTCTGTTTCTAGAAAACAAAGAATAAAAACATGAAAAACAGTTTATTTTCTGTTCTGTACTCCCTGTCTCACCACACCCAGTTTGCAGGGCACGTTTTCAATGTTGTTTCCAAAGCAGTTCCCTGTGGTTACAGCATGCGCCAGAGACAGAAATGGAACCGTTGTCAGAGGATGCTAAGGACAGGGGGTGACGATGACAAGGAGTATTTCTAGGGAGAGTCGCGCTGTGTCATCGTAGCGTGACCTGGGTCAGACCTCTCCCAGGGATTATCTGAATGTTTGATTTTTGTGTACGTAGCTTAGAGATAAGGGTTGACATCTCACAGTTGGTTTGAAAGATCGCCTCTGGTTAATCTATTATTTAAAAAAATAATAACAGACAGCCCTGGTCATGTTGGAGTCACTGGGACTGGACTTGTCCAGCCACCATCAACAACAAGGAAACTGGACACAATATATGAAACAACCATTTCCAGACTCTGGGGCTCAGAACTAAGAGAAGGGAACAAGTTAAGTGAGGCGAGGCCTGTGATTGCCCCAGCTTCCTTCCTGGGGGCGGTTTCTGGAAGGCCAGCATGGGGTTGGGGGGGAGACCCAAGGGGAGTGCGGCATTGTCCTGAGGCAGGAGACAGTGACTAGAAAGGCAGGCACAGCTGGAACTTGTTGGGCACGATGCCAGAGGGGTGGGAACACAGCGGACAGGAGCACCGATCTGCACAGGTGCCTTGGAGTCTTTGACCAAGCACGAAGCCCTGTAGTCATAGAGAAATTTCACACAGTGGGGCAGAGCATGACCAGGTGGCTGCCAGCGAAACAATTGCTGGATTTGGGAAACATCTGAGTCCTGTCCAGGGCGGAGATTCCTTGTTGAACCCCAGGGCATGCAGTGTGGACACCAAAAGGGTCATGTCTTATCCAGAAGACAAAACAGCCCTAAAGTGAAGGCTACAGTGAACCTGCTCTGCCAAAGCAGAAAACAAGCCTCAGAAAGATCACGCTGGCTGGGCGCGGAGGCTCACACCTGTAATCCAGCACCTTGGGAGGCCAACATAGGAGGATTGCTTGAGATCAGGAATTGGAGACCAGCTTGGGAAACATAAAGAGACCCCACCTCTATTTTTTTGATTAATTATTTTTTTAAGAGATCATGCTGATCTGCAAATAAACTGTCCGCCAGGGCAAAGCCCAACACTTTTCACAAGAAGATTTTTAAAAATCCAGCATTCAACAACGTAAAATTTATAAGTGTTCAGTGTCCAATCAAAACTTGCTGGTGATGGCTGGGCACAGCAGCTCATGACTATAATCCCTCCACTTTGGGAGGCTGAGGTGCGAGGATCTCTTGAGGCTGGGAGTTCAAGATCAGCCTGCGTGACATAGCAAGACCCTGTCTCTACAAAAAATTTAAAAATTAGCCTGGCATGGTGGTGCATGCCTGTAGTCCCAGCTACATGAGAGGCTAGGGTGGGAGGATGGCTTGGGCCCAGGATTTTGAGGCTGCAGTGAGCTATGATTGCACCACTGCTCTCCAGCCTGGGTAATAAGCAAGACCTTGTCTCTCAAAAAAAAAAAAAAAAGAAAGAAAGAAAAATTACCAGTTGTATTAGGTTGTTGCAAAAGTAATTGTGGGTTTTGTCATTAAAAGTAATCGTAACAAACAGCAACCTAATAAAAGGAAACTAGGAAATGTGACCCAGACCCAGAAGGAAAGTCAGTAACAATAGGCTCAGAAATGACAGGAATGGTAAATGAGCACATAATGACTTTAAAATAGCTACTGTAAATATGATGAAGTATTTTCAGGAAACATGAACATAAACAGGAGAGTTATGGAAGATATAAAAAGAAACCACTGGTACTTGTAGAAATGAACAATACAATGGCTGAAGTGAAAATCTCCTGAAAGGAATTAGCAGTAGATTGGGTATTTCGGAAGAAAATATCAGTAAACTTGAAGACACAGCATTAGAAAGAATTCAAACTTAAGCAGAGAGACAAAAAGACTGAAAAACATGAAAAGCCCCTCAGGGACCTGTGGTTGTAGATCTATGTCTCTATCTAGGTGGATAAGGGAGACCAAAAAGTACTTAAGGAAGGAATTGCTGAACATTTTGCAAATTTGGTGAAAACTGTAAACACATGGATCCAAGAATTTCAATGAACATCAAGCAGAATAAACAGTTCAGAATCTACCAAATCTATCCTAATCAAATTGCTGAAAACCAGTGCTAAAAAGAAATCTTAAAAGCAGCCCGAGGAAAAAAAATATTATTTACAGAGGAACAAAGGTATGACTCCAGACTTCTCATCAGAAACTATGTAGGCTAGAAGACAATAGAATAACATTTCTTAAATGCTGAGAGAAAAATCTCTATCAAATAATTCTAGACTAAGCACAAAAGACTTCCAAAACTGAAGGCAAGACTGCTATAGGGCATGGGATTTCTTTTGTGGGTGATGAGATTGTTCTAAAATCGATTATGGTGATAGTCACACAACTCAGAATATGCTAAAAGCTGCTGGATTGTACATTATATTGTATGCGAATAAAATGTCAAAACTGTTACTGAGAAACGAAGGCACTATAAAGACTTTTTTAGACCCACAAAGCTAAGAGAATTTGTTGCCAGCCAACCTGCACCAAAATAAACTAACAGGAAGTTTTGTGGGCTGAAGGAAATGCAAAATGAGAACCTGTAAAAGCAAGCCATCAGCTGGCAAAGAGTGATATGAGTTCAAGGGTGAGCCCTCACACCTGTGAGGTTAGATATGAGTTCAAGGGTGAGCCCTCACACCTGTGTCCGATGCAGCACTGCTCTACAAAATATGGATTACTTACAAAATATTGATTATTCACAAAATATTGATTATTCACAACTCAATAATAAGACCAAAAATCTTGTTAAAAATGGGCAAAAGAGGCTGGGTGCAGTGGCTCACACCTGTAATCCCAGCACTTTGGGAGACTGAGCCGGGTGAATCACTTGAGGTCAGGAGTTCGAGACCAGCCTGGCCAACATGGTGAAACCCTGTCTCTACTAAAAATACAAAAATCAGCCAGGCATGATGGTGGGTGCCTGTAATCCCAGGTACTTGGAAGGCTGAGGCAGGAGAATCACTTGAACCCAGGAGGTCGAGGTTGCAGTGAGCCAAGATCACACCACTGCATTCCAGCCTGGGTGACAGAGGGAGACTCTGTCTCAAAAAAACTTTTAAAAAAATGGGCAAAAGAGTTTAACAGAGACAACTATAAACCAAAAAGAGATGGAGGCAGGGCTCAATCAATAGAGATTTATTTAGCCAAGGTTGAGGATGTGCCCAGGGTGAAATGCAAGCCACAGGAGCACTTGCGAGCTGTTCTTTTTCCAAAGGGGGTTTGGGACACTTCGGTATTTAAAGGGGAAAGAGCAAGAAGGAGAGAAAAAAAGGGGGAGGAGGACCATGAGGCAAATAGCTACAGTCTTTATAGTTAGATTTCATATGCTAATCAGAGCCTCAGTAAATCTGTGTTTTACATGTGAAAAGAGGGAGTCGAGGAAACAGTTAAGACTAACCCTCTGTAAATCTACATTTTACATTTGTCACACGCCATTCTGTTTTGCATTTTACATGTGACATGGGGTTGTGAAACTATAGCTGCCTGGAAACAAAAGGAAAGCAGTTTTTGCATGACTCAGTTCCTAGCTTAACTTTCCCTTTGGCATAGTGAGTTTGGGGTCTTGAGATTCTATTGTCTTTCACACTTCACTAAAGAACATATACATATGGGCCGGGTGCAGTGGCTCACGCCTGTAATCCCAGCACTTTGGGAGGCTGAGGTGGGCAGATTGCTTGAGGTCAGGAGTTCAAGACCAGCCTGGCCAACATGGTGAAATGCCATCTCTACTAAAAATATAAAAATTAGCCGGGTGTAGTGGCAGACACCTGTAATCCCAGCTACTCAAGAGGCTGAGGCAGGAGGATCACTTGAACCCAGGAGACAGAGGTTGCAGTGAGCCAAGATTGTGCCACTGCACTCCAGCCTGGGTGACAGAGCAATACTGTGTCTCAAAAAAAAAAAAAAATGTATATATATGTNGCCTGGGTGACAGAGCAATACTGTGTCTCAAAAAAAAAAAAAAATGTATATATGTGTGTGTGTGTATATATGTATACACACACACACACACACAAATGACCAACACCATACGTGAAACAATGTTTATCATCATTAGTCACAGGGGTATGCAAATGAAAACTGCAAAGAAATGCCATTACGCCTCCATTAGAACGACTAAAGCTAAAAAGATGGACCGTGGCAGGTGCTGGTGAGGATGTGAAGCCAGAGTGTCCCTTCAGTGCCGAACATGCACTGTGGCCGTGGAAACCGGTTTGGCAGTTTCTGATAAAGTTAAATACACACTGAGCACATGATCAGAAAACCCGTCTTCTGCATTCACCCAGAAGGAAAGCTTGCATCCGTGGAGAGGCTAGTTGGCAACTGTGCTTAACTGCTTTATTTGTAACAGCCTCAAACCGGAAACAGCCCAGAGGTTCCCCGCAGTTGCATGGAATGGCTATTGTGGTTTGTCCATGGGACGGACACTGCTCAGTCCTCAAAGGAACAAAGGATCGACATGGGCAGTAGCACGGCTGACTCTCAAAAACACGACGCTGACAAAACACCAAAGACTACGTGCTCTGTGATTCCACACACACACACACACACACACACACACACACACACACACAAATCTAATCCACGGCGACAGTGATAGTCACAGTGTCTGGGGCCGTGGTGACAATGATGATCATGGTGCCTGGGGCCAGAGGTCGCGGGCAGCGTGATTGTAGACAACCACAGGGGGCTTTTTGCAGTGGAAAGAATGTTCCATATCATGACGTGGTGGTGGCAGTTACATGGGTGTGTACATTTGTCACAATGTACCTCAATAAAGTTGAGGAAATAAAATCATAGATGCCATTGAGTCAGCCCCTCTCAGGCCCAGGCAATATGCCAGAGCTTCCCAGGCAGGATGTCCTGTGGGCGAATGAATGTGTGAATACAAACCTGGAATGCAGGCGTTCTCCGTCCTACTTTATAGGTGAGAAGCGTTTCAGAGAGGCTGAGTAACTTGCTCCGGGTTACACAGCCAGATATTCACTCCAAGCACATCCAGGGATGCGGAGGGGCTCCTACTCTGTCTCAAGATCCCCCACGACAGGGAGGGTGCAAGACACTGAGACCCAGGGGGCAGCAGACCACAGCACTCACACAGTGGCAACATGGGCACGGGAGAGCCGTGCAGGCTCCTGGGCGGCGAATGGGAGGAGAGGGCCCTGGGCCCAGCTCAGCCTGTATTTGTCCTGGATCCCCAGGAGCAGGTACTGGCCCAGTGGGAATCCAGGAACACACCTGCTGCATGGACCAAGGACACTGAATGCCAGCCCCACAGGGCGAGGCTCTGGCAGGCCTTCAGCAGAGGAAGGCACAGTGGTCTCTAGCTTCAGGGAGCTCCATCTGGCAGGCCCTGGTGGGAGGCCAGGCAGGGACTCGGCAGGAGAGAGTAGACCAAGCATGGCCCCCTAGGGGAGCTTCAATCCTTCACTTATTCCCTCATTCATTCAATCAACAATGCATCTATGGTCTCTTCCCTGAAGAAGACAGGTGAACCCAACAAAGATGTTTGAGCACGGGGCCTTTTTTTTTTTTTTTTGGAGTCTCACTCTTTCGCCCAAGCTGGAGGACAGTGGTGAAAACTTGGCTCACTGCAACCTCCACTTCCCGGTTCAAGTGATTCTCCTGCCTCACCCTCCCAAGTAGCTGAGATTACAAGTGCACACCACCACACCCAGCTAATTTTTGTATGTTTAGTAGAGACGGGGTTTCACCACACTGGCCAGGCTGGTCTCAAACTCCTGACCTCAAGTGATCCTCCCGCCTCAGCCTCCCAAAGTGCTGGGATTACAAATGTGAGCCACCACGCCTGGCCACGCAGGAGACTTAAGGGGCACCCATGGTCTGACACTTCCACAGGCTTCTGCCTGAAAAGCACCTGGTTCTCTGGCCAGGCTCAGCTGGGGAAGGAAAGTGGCCCGGCAGCTACTGGGAGCTTGGTGGCAGCAGGTGTGGAGGGCAGACATGGCAGCATTCTCAGGCTGTGCTTCTGGCCCCGTCTGCAGGTGGCCCGGCCTTAGCTTGCTAGATGCAGCTACTTGAGCCATCCCTCAGTCTCCAAAGACATACCCGGGCTGCAGGAGGATGGGCCGGCTCTCTGCGGTCCCTCACCCAGCCTTGCTCCTGGCACTTGCTGCGGAGGCAGACTTTAAGGGGCTGCCAGAAAACTCAGTAGTCAAGTAAATGATATTTTAATGCAAAATTTTTAAAATTTGAAATAAATGCAAAAACTCCATTTAGAGCAGAATGGCAGAATTTTAAATAAAGACAGGATCCGATTGTCCAGCATCTTCCTGTCTACGAGGTGTGCTTTTAAAGGCACTGCCCTCTTAGCGGCCCAGGTAGATAAATCGTGGAACTTTGAAGCCAGACAGGTCTTGGTTTGATTCTGGTTCTGACTCGTATTGATGTGTCCTTGGAAAAGTGACACAGCCTCTCCGAACTCCAGTTTCTCGCACATAGAGAAGACATGAAGCAAATGCTAACTAGGTTGAATGGCGTGGGGTTATTCATGAGGCATGCCTACAGGGCGTCTATCACAGTAGCAGGCCCTGGGCACACAGGAGATGCCCAGTGGGTATAGCTGCTGCCCTTGCTGCTGAGCCGATATGAAGAAAGCATCCCATGTCGCCGGGAAGGCAGGGTGGGCTGGAGGCGCTGGTGGCATGGCATGTTGCCGTGTGCCAAACACTGGGCTGGCCCTCAGCTGGTCCTCACCACCACCTTAGGCGCTATGATTCTGCCTGTTGGTACGGATGAGGAAACTGAGGCTCAGATGTCAATGACTACCTGAGGTCCTATTGCGGGAACGCAGCAGTGCCTGGGTGGAGAGGCCCTGCATTGCATCCTCAGCCTGTGAATGGTCCCTTTGCGAAGCCCTGGGGAGACATTGGCCCTGGTCTCCTGCTCTGGGGCAGGGCTCCCCCAGAGAGGAGCCGGAAGGCGGTCCTGGCTGGTAACGAGCTCTCTTGTTTCAGGCTGCCCTTCCCTCCCGGGGACCGAGTGACCTTCAACGGGAAGGAATGCATGTGCCAGAAATGCTCCCTGCCCGTGTCGGTGGGCAGCAGCGCACACCTGCCCCAGGGCCTCCGAAGTAAGTGGGCACTGAGTGGGGGTGCTGAGTGGGGGGTGCCGGGGGGGGGGTGCTGAGTGGGAGGTGCTGGGGAGGGCTTAGCAGGGGGGTGCTGAGTGTAGGGCATGCTAAGTGGGGGTTTGCTGGTTGTGGGCGGTGCTGAGTTGGGGGCGTGGTCTCTGCAGTGCCCAGGGACAGGGCCTGACAAACAGGGACCCAGAGCAGCAGCAGTGGCAGTGAACCGCTATGGATAAATGTGAGGAGGCAGCCAGGGATGGAAGTTTCTGGGGCTCTCATGCCGCCAAGCCTTTGCACTGGCTGTTTTCTCCACCCCATGTGTCTCTCCTGCTCTCCCATCTAATGCCCACTGCTGCTTTCGCCCGGCTCTAGCACATCTCCTCCAGGAAGCCTTCCAGGTCTCCTTCGGGTCCTTTCCCTCTGGCATTCACTCCCCTCAGCTCCCCTCTGTTAATTCCAGGCTACTTGGGACCCCTTTGGACCCCCGAGAACCCGTAGAAGAGCACTGAGCTCCGGGCTCCCGCAGTCAGGGGCCCTCGGCTTCACTGCTCCACCTCCCAGGAGTTAGGCCTGCTGTGTATGCAGTGGGAGCTCAATAAATGCTTCTTGAATTAGGAAGCAGGAGGTCGTTAGTGTGAAAAAAAAACAAATGCCAGCCAAAGTGTCAGGGGTTTGCAGGTGTGGGGCCAAGTATCAGCAAGAAGGGGGCAGCCAAGTGGCCTTTCCCAGCCGGGGTGGCTCTGCTGGGGCATGAGATGGCACATAGGCTCTGGGAGGGGAGCCCGGCACACCAGGACCCACCGCTGCTAGGCACCTGCTGCAGAAGCCCACTCTGAGCACCGTGGTCACTGTCGTGTCCCCAGAGGCAGGGCCACGTGTCCCCAGACGGAGGAGAGGTTTCCACTGATTTCTGGAGTCAGCATCTTGCCTGCAATTAATTTCCTCTCCTGTGTCAAATGCCTCCTTTCTCCCCCACTTTGTCTGCTGTGTTGAGAGTGTCTATAGAGGCGATTCCACTTCTAGCTTCCCAGGAGTGTGGCGTTGGCCCTGGGAGCTGGTTATAATTTGACTCTGTAAAACGAAGCGAAGCCTGCATCCCTTGGGATGAAGTTCACAGCAGCACTGGGTGGGGAGGGTGCTGCTTCGGGACTTGCTAGGAAAGTCCTCCATTCAAAAATCTCTCTCCAGCTGGGGCCTGGATTGATTGAATTTTTTTTTTAACGTAAACGTGGTTTTATTTAATGCCTTTTATCCATCTTTGAGAATTTGGCTTCACAAACAGTAGTACTGTTAAAATGAAGTTCAGATAGTAATCAAAAGCTCTATGGCAAATTTTAAAAGGGGGAGATCAGTTTTAAAGTTTGTCCAAAGCTTCCTGGCAGCCAAATTAAAAAGGGAAACATGGGCTGGGCACGTTGGCTCACGCCTGTAATCCCAGCACTTTGGGAGGCCGAGGCGGGCGGATCACCTGAGGCCAGGGGTTCCAGACCAGCCTGGCCAAAGTGGTGAGACCCCAGCTCTACTAAAAATACAAAAATTAGCTGGGTGTGGTAGTGCCCGCCTGTAGTCCCAGCTACTCAGCAGGCCGAGGCAGGAGAATCGCTTGAACTTGAGAGGCGGAGGTTGCAGTGAGCTGGGATTGTACCACTGCCCTCCAGCCTGGGTGACAGAGTAAGACTGTCAAAAAAAAAAGCGGGGTCGGGGGGATGGAAATATGACCAATATGACCAACCACAGAATCACTGTCTGAGATTTTTTTTTTTTGAGGTTTTCAAAAATACCCTTGGCAGAAAGACTCTGCCCTCTCCAAATGTAAATTTATTTTGAAATATCAAATTTGCATTTTCAAAGAACAAAGCTCCCAGGACCCCTAGACATCTAATAATGTAACCTGCCCCTTCCCCCAACCTGTGGTGAGAATCCTGAGCTTAGAACCATTTCTGCGCCTAGAAAGCATTGAGCAGCAGTCCTGGCTCCTGTGTGGATGTCTGCAGTCTTCCCGGTCCGGCCTGCTTTTGTTGCCCCAGCAGCTGTGCCTGGAGGAGCTCTTCTGCAGGTGCAGGTGTGCCCTGTGCATGGCAGGAGTGGGTGTGCTGGGTGCTCAGTGTCCGTCAGGGGGCGGAAGTACCGAGGGGTGGGCCAAGGCCTTTCAAGTCCAAAGCAAGTGAGCTTACCCCGCTAGGGCCAGAGGCTGTCTAAGGAGGTGGCCTTGGCTCTGAAACTGGAGACACAGGTTGAATTCCAGCAGGTGGGTCTGGAAGGGGGAGGGTGCTACAGGTGAGAAGAGAGTGCAAAGACTGAACACACCTGTGAAATGTGCTGGGGGCACCCCCCAGACCCATGTAAGTGGACAGGGCTGCAGCGTGGGCACCCCCCAGACCCGTGTGAGTGGACAGGGCTGCAGCGTGGGCACCCCCCAGACCCTTGTGAGTGGACAGGGCTGCAGCGTGGGCACCCCCCAGACCCTTGTGAGTGGACAGGGCTGCAGCGTGGGCACCCCCCAGACCCGTGTGAGTGGATGGGGCTGCAGCATGAGCACCCCCAGACCCGTGTGAGTGGACGGGGCTGCAGTGTGGGGGTGGGGAACAGGAATGACGCTGAGACAGCAACACCAGATGGCAGCTTCCTCCAAAGCCACGCCATGGTGTTCTCAGTACATCTGGAGGCCATGAGGAGCCACAGATGGTTGTGGAGTGGGGTAGAGTCCAGTCAGTCCGGAAGGTAGGAAGCAGCACCGTCTGCCTGGCCGGCTTGCCGGGTCAGGGGACAGCAGGGCGGAGCCTCACTTGGCTGCCTGTGTGGCTGCCCTTCCCTGGGGAGGGGAGAGTGGCTGGCTCTTGAGGCAGAGCTCAAGCTTGAGTCCCGTGGCCCTGAGCTTCCCTCTGCTGCCCCAAGCAGGCCACTCAGGAACAAGAAATCCTTTAGGGTGGGCCACACAGGCGCCTTCCAGGAGGAGCAGCCAACACCCCGCAAGCCTCAGCTTCCCCACCATGCTCGTTGGGGGGTCCCCTGTGTCCCTGAAGCTCTGCTCCTTCCCGTGAGCCCCAGCTCTCCAGTGCTGACCCATTGCTGGTCACGAGCCTGCCACAGGTTGGCCCTCCTAGGGTACAAGCACCGCGTGCCGACCCTGAGGCAGCTCTGAGCCCAGCTACCCGGGGTGGACCCTGCACTCACCACTGGGGGCCAAGGGCAAGAGGTGTCCCCTCTCTGGGCCTTCGATGTGGGCATGAGGCCAGCCAGGGTGTGGGCGGCAGGCTGGCAACTGGGAAAGATGGGCTTGGCCTGGGGAAAAGGGATGGCGAGCAGCTCCATCCATGCTGAGAAGACCCCACGTGTACTTCTTGGGCCTGGCTGCCGTGCTCTTTAGCTCCACCCCCTTGACCTGGGGAGGCCCCACCAGAGTGAGGGATGAAGGGGCGGGAAGGTGTGTGTGCAGTCCCAAGGTCCCGGGCCCAGGGATGGGGCTTTGGGGTCCTCCACTCTTCCAGCAACAGGGTTGACCACCTGGACTGTGGCACGTGGAGTCCCTGTGTTCTGTGCTCCTGCAAGGGTAGTGCTAAGAGGGTGGGTGCCCGGACCAGAGCCCCTGCCCCCTTGCTGGCTGCGTGGGAAACAGGAGAGCCTTGGGGTGAGGCTGGGGGGTAAACCCAGGAGCTCCTGCTGCTCCCTGGCTGCCTAGGAAACAGGAGAACCCCTGGGTGTGCCTGGGAGGTAAACCCAGGATCCTCGCAGGAGCCCCCGCCCCTCTCTGGGCTCATGGCAGGCCTGTGTCCCAGTCTAGTCCTGACCGCAGTGCACTGGGGCTGAACTTGAACATGTTTTATCTTTTCCAGCGGCTTTTTTTCCTCGGTACAGGTTCCTAAATGAAACTGCAAGCCAAGTTCACGGAGTTTAATCACTTTCAAGTTTTGGAGCTCGGTCAGAGTCCTTGTTTCCAAAACTCAATCTCAGATTTGATCTAGAATCTGAGACTCCCCCTACTCCCCTGACCCTGGTTAGACCTGGGGTGCTGCAGTGGGGGTCTGGCTCCTGCACCTGCACCCCCTGAGCTCCCAGCTGAGGCTCCAAGAGGCTGCCCGGCACATCCTAGCCACCCCCCACCACAACCACCCCCACCATGACCACATCTGGTGGAAGAGGGAGCATTTTGGGGAAAATAGGAAAGCGGAAGGGTCTAGGAGGGTCATGCTGTTGCTGCTGCTGGCAGTGCCAGCCAGGATGTACGGGCACGTGGCCAGCTGACATTGGAGTGTCCTGAGGCCCCTTCTGCCCTGCTAGGGACATTCTGCCAGTGACAGCTCTAGTCCACAGCCTGTGTCACACAGGACTCTGAGCTGCCATGTGCAGAGCCCACAAAGAAATATGGAGCTCCAGATGTATTTGGAAAGTGAGGATGTGGTTTCCATGGCAACACTCCTTTTGCACCTTGCTCTCATCTCCACGTGTACTGCTGATAGGAGAATGAGGGGGCCAAGGCAGGTGTGAGGTTGGCATCTCCCCTGCAGCTTGGAGCTCAAGGTCAAGGGAGCTTCTTGGCAGGGGAGGGCGCCAGCCAATATGGTAGGAGGCAGAGTGGCGGAGATGCCCGCAAGGGCATCCCAGAGGAAGCAGGGCCTCCCGCGAGGGGCCCACCTGGTGACAACAGCAGTGGCAGTGAGAGCAGAGGTGGGCCTACCTCACCAGTCAACGTGTGTGCATTTATTCACGGATCACACGTGCCCTCACTCCACAGGCACAGAGAAGTGAAGTGACTTCCCCAGGTCACAGCCAGTGAGGGGCAGAGCGGGGATCTGACCACTGCTCTCCGTTGCCTGTCCTCTGGTCACCACACAGCCCTGTGTGCTGTGCTCCCTTGACGTGCAGACAAGCCAACAGAGGCTTGGATCAGGGATCTCAGCTCCAGTACCATTCACATGTGGGGCCAGAGAGCCCTTTGGTGAGGGCAGTTGTCCTGGCAAGGTTAGCATCCTGTGTCCACTACCGACTAGATGCCTGGAACCCTCTCCAAGTTATGACAGTCAGAAGGGTCGTCAGACATTGCCAAATGTCTCTTGGGCAAAAGTGCCCCACGTTGAGAGCCACTGCCACAGACCTTTGCAAAATGTACCTTATCACCTGCTGAGTGGGGGGAGCCAGGAGGCTGTCTGGGCTGTGCGTCGTCTGCCTCTGCAGAGACAAGGGAAGGAGCGTGGCGAAGGGGGTGATGTGGGGGTCGCCTCCTGGACTTGAGAATGGTGGAGGCATCCTCTCACTTTGGTTCCCATTCATTCATTCATTCATTCATTCATTCATTCCCCCACGTGTCTCTCAAGCCCGCAGCCTGTGCTGGGCACCCAGGGTCCTGAGATGAGTAAGAGGCCCCCCTTCCCTTGGAGTTTGAATCTGCTCTCTGGCTGTTTTCCAAAGTAGCATGTGAATTTGCACAGCGTGGTCACTTAGGAAATCCTGAGCTTGACCAACAGCTTTGTGAGTGTTCGTTTGTTTTAATTGTTAAAAACAATGACTCAGGTCTCTGCCAAAAGAAACTAAGGAGGCCATGCACAGAAGCAGCCTCCGCTGAGCTCTTACCACGCAGCAGGCCCATGTGGGGTCTCGCCAATGCTCACTGTTCACCCGGGATGCAGAGGCTTTGGGCCCGGTCTTCTGTGTAAATTAGCGCTGGATCTGGGCAGGCACCAAGTGCGGAGGTGATCGCTCCACCCCACGATGAGGAAATGGGGGCTCCCGCAGGAGGAACACGCTCCGTGTGACCCAGCGCCTAGTGGGGGCCAGGATTTGTACCCAGCGCGTCAGGCCCTGGGGCCACCTTCTTTCCATCTTGGGTGGAGGTGTCCTTGGGCGCGAGGGTCCCTGCTTGGTCTGTGAAGTACTCAGGGGCTCCTGCAGGTGGCAGGCCCTGTTTGTCAGACACCCTCTTCCTGCCTGTCCATCACGGGGTCCGGGGCCTGCCGTTGTCATGCCCCCAACACACAACCACACCCTTAAACACACGCAGACACACACTTCCACAAACACACTCACACGCAGACACACACTTCCACAGACACACACACTCACATGCAGACACACACTTCCACAGACACACACACACTCTCTCACACAGACACTTCCACAGACACACAGACACACACACGTAGACACTTCCACAGACACACTCTCACACGCAGACACACACTTCCACAAACACACACACACACTCACATGCAGACACACACTTCCACAGACACAGACACACTCACACGCAGACACACACTTCCACAGACACACAGACACACTCACACGCAGACACACACTTCCACAGACACACACACACTCACACGCAGACACACACTTCCACAGACACACACACTCACATGCAGACACACACTTCCCCAAACACACACATACACTCTCACACGCAGACACACACTGCCACAGACACACAGACACACTCTCACATGCAGACATATTCACACATGCAGACACAAACACAGACATAGACACGCTCACGTGCCAGTCACACACACTGACACACATTCAGCTATGACAGGTGCAGGTCCCTGGAGTGAGGGCGTGTATGATCCATGAATCAATGCATACCTGGGCGGTTGACTCAGTGGGCCCCGCTCTGTCGCAGTTGCTGCTGCTGTTGTCACCAGGTGTTCACCTTGCGAGAGGCCCTTTCCCTTGGGGATGCCGTCATAGGTGTCTCTGTCACTCTGCCTCCCACTCCCCACCCCTGACCTCATATATTCACAGGAAGACTCACGGGAAGACTCAGGTGACATACAAATGCACACAGTCCCGTAAGATGCATCCACATACTTACAGTCACACGCTATGCACACAGATGCACACGCACTCACCCGCATCCCACGCAGGCTCATGCACCAGGCTCTCCCCAGCTCCCCAGCCTGCTCCACCTGCTCTGCCAGGGGCACCCCTACCTGCAGCACACCCATGATGCTGGCTGTGGAGCCCCTGGTGTGGTGGCTCATAGGGTGGAGGAACTGTGGGCCACGGGCTCAGAGCAGGGCCAGAAGCTGGAAGCCCTGTGCATAAAGACCAGGCCCTAGGACACGGGGCAAGTGAGCAGGGCAGGCATGGCTGGGAGGGACAGAGAGGGCACCAGGAGGCCAGGCAGGGGCCCACGAGGCGAGTGGCCATGGGGTGGAGAGTGCCAGTCACCATGGGGATGACAGGAAGAGAGAAGGTGGGTTTGGCTGGCTGAGTGCAGCAGGAGGGCTCCCAGGGCTGACTGGGTTGGGGGCTGGGGGCTGGCTCAGCCCTCTCTAATGCAGTCCATTTCCCTTCGGAGGGCACATCGAGTCACAGTTGGGTTCAACCTGGCACGTCTCTGTGCCGGGAGCTGACTCCAGTCTCCGGCAAGACAGGACCTCTGTTTCTTCATCTAGGCTTCCCCGGCTCACAGCCCAGGCTGCATGCAGTCAGCGCTCAATGCATGCAGGGTCAAACTTCCCGAGTTGCCTTCCCCATGCTCCAGAGACTGCTGTGTGAGAGGCTCCTCCCAGCTGCTCGTCTGCCCCGCCCCTCCGGCTGCCCCAGGGGCCTTCACGGAGTCTGGAGAGCAGGGGGCCTCCCCCACACCTCTCACAATGGTGGGGGTGTCCGTGTTCTGTTCTCTTTCTTCCAGGTTGTGGGGGCTGCGGCACAGAAATCAAGAACGGCCAGGCCCTGGTAGCCTTGGACAAGCACTGGCACTTGGGCTGTTTTAAGTGCAAGAGCTGTGGGAAGCTCCTGAATGCCGAGTACATCAGCAAGTAAGTGGGAGGAGGACTCCAGTGAGAGCCTCCGCTCAGGCGTCCCTACTCTGCGGGGGTCCCACACTCTGCACGTGTCCCAGGCACCACCCTCTCTGCGTCTCTCCTATTCCTCATGCAGCTACTCTTGTCCTGCCGCTGGGTGAGAAGCGTGGCCCAGAGCCTAGGGAATCTGTCCTGAAAGCCTCGTGTCCCCCTTCCCTGGCCAGCCCTGGCTTCTCTAATGGCGTTTGCAGCTTCCAGCTCCTTTTTTATGGATGAGAAGCAGAGCTGCCAGGGCTGCCAGGGCTGAGTTTTTGAAGTGCCTTCCCTCTCCGTCTCAGTCCCCCTCCACCATCCCCATGGGATCAGCTGCCCTTTCTGGCGCCTGGATGTGCTGCAGGAGGTGAAGCAATGTCAGCAGAGGCCAGCACGGGGATGAGGAGAGGGTCTGACGATCGCAGGTGTCAGGGCTGGGGCCCCACAGCCAGTCACTCTGTCTTCTGCAGGGCGGGGGCCCCTGGGACGGCTGCCACCGGCACCAAACATGTCCCACAAATGTGCAGTCAAGCTGGGGTGGTGGCCGGTTTAGGAACCGGGTAAGCCTTCTGGGAAGATCATGGCCTTGAATGGAGGCAGCTCAGGGCCAGGAGCTGGGGGTGGGTTTTAACCCTGGTGGGGTCGGGAACCTGAGGCAGGCAAGCCTTCTGCATGGCGCAGGTGAGGGGCGAATATGTGGACGAGCGGAAAGAGGGCAGCTCCTCTGAGCGCAGAGGCCCCTTCCTGGGAGCTAGAGGGTCTTTTGTCTACACTGTGCTTGTTCTCAATGCCCAATGGGAGCAAAATCATCACAGGAATTGAGGGAGATGAAAAACGTCCTGTGATAAAACTGCATGGAGTGAGGCGCGCACACACACACACACACACACACATATACACATACACACACACATACACACACACACATACACACACACACACACATATACACACACATACACACACACACAGACACATATACACACACAGACACATACACACACACACATACACACACATACACACACACATACACACACACATACACACACATACACACACACATACACACACACATACATACACACACACATACACACACACACATACACACACACATACACACACATACACACACACATACACACACACATACACGCGCAGATGCATGCACATTCGAGCGCGTGTCACACGGAACCTGAATCACGTCCGTGGATGTGCCCGTGTTCACTTCCTGGCTGAGGGTGTATACTAATTTTGCATCACCACTGGGGGAAACTGGGTGAAGGGTACATGGGACCTCTCTGTGTTGTTTCTTACAACTGCTGTGGAATCTGCAATGATCTCCAAGACATCATTTTAAGTAAAACCTCCAAACCGAGGTGAGCTTGCACCCAGGGTGAGGGACCTGTGGGGCGCATGAGTTTCCCCGCCTGTGTCACAGTCAGCCAGGGACCGCCCGGTGTGGTGCACACAGCCCCGTGCAGGCGGCAGGCCCCTCCCGCAGCGTTGGCAGCTCACCCACACCCTGCATGTTACTTAGCAGCCTCCAGAGCTGTCCCAGAATTGACGAGGAGGGCGTTGGTGTTGCCATGGAGATGTTATCTTTAACCTCCCATTTGCTGCAAATACACCCATTTGTGGGTTATTACAGGAGTCCTGAGGTCAGCGGCATTTGGAAGTAAGCCTGAGGACTCATTTTGTCTCCGTCTCACGTGGAAGGAAGGGCTGCCACTCTCTCTCAGCGGCAGCTTAGCCCAGCTGTGGGCCACTTCCAGACTGCAGCCAGAGAGGGGCACCCAGGCCCGGGGCTCATGACCCCACATCCTGGGGACCTAGCAACAGTACAGAGGTTGCAGGAAAAGAACGTGAGCTGGGGTCTAATCCACGGCAGCCTGGCAAATCCTCCCTTCTGTAGCAGCTGTGTAAAAACTCAAACCAAATTTGGAACACTACAGCAACTTCAGCGATGCTGGAGGGGGGTGCGTTGGAGTGGCAGGCACCCCACTTTGTGCCAGTCACACCCACACCTGCTAGGTGTGGCCAGGGCTGGGAGGACAGCCCTAGTTAGTAATGACAATGGCTTCAGCCACCTTGGAAAGGGCCTGCCATTCTCTTCATTCGTCCTTACTATTATTTCCCCCATTTTGCAGATGAGGAAGCTGAGGCTCAGAGAGGTTAAGGGACTCGCCCAGGGTCACACAGCTGGGATGTGGCATTTGAGTGCAGGCCTGTTCACTTAACCACAGCTCAGCAGCACTTCCCCGCACCAAGTGTGGCCACTGCTGACCTGCCCTCCCCGCATCTGCACAGCCATCCCTCCTGGCATGTTGATCTCTTAATAATCATGAAAACAGGTGTGAAGATCATGATAACAGGAGCTGTGCCAGGATGACCCTGCAGATGCCTTTCTCTATAGCTCATTTATGCAGGCTCAGAGGAAGCCACTGCTGGAGGTGCAGGCCCAGGATGACAGGCATTCGACACCAATTCCCTGAGCCCTGTGCTCCTGGCACATAGCAGGCAGGTCGCACGTGTGCGTGGGGACAGGGGACGGACACGTCTGTGCAGCCCTCCTGCTCTTTCCTGCACTACAGAAGGCCAGGCCCCTCCATGTGTGGCCAGAGTCAGCCTTTGTCACCCCCTCATATTCTGGGGCTGTGATGCAGGGCAGGATGCAGGGGGGACAGTGAAGTCTCGTCCTAACCTACGACACCCTCCCCTGGGCTTTCTGTCATACTCCAACCCCATCCCCAATGTGGGCGCCCTTACTGTCCCCCCTTTTTGGCTCACAGTTTTCTGAGGTGCCCCAGATGTTGAACTTTGGATGGAAGGAGCCAGAAAGAAGAGCCAGGTCTGCAGAAGCAGCTCTTGTTCCCCAGAAGCTGCTGCTGTCAGCCCTTCCCACCCACTGAGTAGGTGGCCTGGCCTGTGCTCCTCAGTTTCTTCGTCTGTGAAATGGGACCATTGTCGTCCTATTTCTCGTGGGGCTGGTGTCTGTGTGAGCCCAATGACACGGTCTGTTGGAGGCGTTGTTACCTGGGCAGGAGGAGGTGGACATTCTCCCACTTTGAAGGCAGAGCTTCTTGTTGGTGAGGGTTGTTAGATCTCAAGGGTCTTCGGGTGACCCTCGCCCTGTGCTGACTGCCTGTCTCACTGCAGGGACGGCCTGCCCTACTGCGAAGCTGACTACCACGCCAAGTTCGGCATCCGCTGTGACAGATGTGAGAAATACATCATGGGGCGTGTGCTGGAGGTGAGTGCTGTGGGCCGGGCCCCCGCCCTCTCTGAGCTAGGGCCTAACCGCACCCTGGGAGTTGACTGGGAGATTTGTGTGTGTTTGTGCAAGAGTCTGTCTGGCTACAGCTTCGCCTCGCTACTCCTGCCAGCTCAGCCACTGGACGCCAGCTGCCCAGGGCCTGCCCAGTGCCATCTCCTCCAGGAAGCCTGCCTTGTGATGCTCTCTTCTGTGCCACTTGACAAATTCAGAGCATGTGGGAAGTGCTTTGAGATGTTTGGCCCAACCGTTTGCTGTCTCGATTGGGACTCAGAGGCACGGAAGATGGAAGAGAGCACACAGCAGGACCTCGTCCCCACAGGAGGTGCGGCGGGGCCAACCGGCAGGCAGGGCAGATAGCAATTATATGGGGGGAGCTTCTGAGGTGCTGATAGGGTTGTATTCCTTGGTCTGGGAGGTAGTCATGCGGCATGTTCCCCGTGTGCAAATTACATGTTATGCCCTTTTCTACATTTTGTTCAATAAGATAAATCCCATGGAGCAGCCAGGACCAGAACCCCGCCCTCCAGATTCACAGACCCCCACCCCTCCACCCTGCAGCCCACCCTCCAGATTCACAGCCCCCCCCACCCCTCCACCCTGCAGCCCACCCTCCAGATTCACAGACCCCCACCCCTCCACCCTGCAGCCTACCCTCTCCAGGTTCACAGAGTCCCCCACCCTCCAGCCTACCCTCTCCAGGTTCACAGAGGCCCCCACCCTGTAGCCCACCCTCTGGATTCACAGAGCCCCCTGACCCTGCAGCCCCTCCTTGGCTCAGTGCTGGGTGCTGGTCAGGCAGGTGGACCGTCTCCATCCCTGGATTGGCCCATAGTCCATGGGGGAAGCGACAGGTGACCAGGGGATTCTCGGGAATGGAGAGGGGCTGTGCCCAGCATGGGAGTCCCTCTCGAGGAGGTCGGAGGTCACAGGAGCTGGTCTCTGGGAGTTGGCTGGGGGGATAGGGCAGGGCTGGGGATGAGGATGTACGGAGGGGCACTGAGGAAGGCTTTGGTGCAGGGAATGCCGGGCCGCATTGGAGTTTTAGAGCGCTCCCACTGGCTGCCGCAAAGGTCAATCTGGAGAGGGTGGAATGGGGTGAACCTTTGGCTCCCCTTTCCAGCTCCCACAGCTGGTAGCCAACACCCAAGAGCGTTCAGAATGCGGAGGGGAATGGAACCGTGAGCGCAGAGTTGCTTTTCTGGCACGAAAAAGACAGCTGGCAGAGAGCTGGACCTGACCTCAAGCCACTTTCTTTCAAACCCCCATCCAGCAACTCTACCTGGTGGGGGGACAGGGCTGGCCACCCTCATCCCAGTCCCAGTCACTGTGTCTCATTCCCCTCTGCTGCAGACTCCAGGGGGCTGGATGCCCCCACAGGAAGGGTCCTGGGCCTGCACAGAGCTGTGCGCTTCTCTGTGGAGTGGTTCTGAGAGGGATGTCCTCCATTCTCATGGATGGGAGAAAGTTTGCAAAGTCCAGAGAGGTGCTAAGAAGAAAATAAAGCCACTGATTGTGCAATTATAGTTAGCCTAACTTTCTGGCCAGTTTTCTTTCATTTTTCCTTTCCGTGTAATCACAGTTGATCTCAAACCATCTGTGCCATGTTGTATCCCAAACATCTCTGTGTTTCCCAACTCGGATTTCCTATTTAGCAGGTTCCCGGCTTATTATAAACTCCTCATAAGCATCTCTTCTTTTCGGTATTGTCGGGTCTTTTCCAGCGGCTTCATGGAGATACAGTTCACAGCTTGTCCATTTCAAGGGCACAAGTCAATGGTTTTCTTTTTTCTTTTTTTGGAGGGGGTCTCACTCTGTTGCCTAGGCTGGAGTGCAATGATGTCATCACAGCTCACTGCAGCCTCACTTCCCAGGCTTCAGTGAACCTCCCACCTCAGCCTCCTGAGTAGCTGGGACTACAGGTGTGCGCCACCACACCTGGCTAATTTTTGTAATTTTTGTAGAGATGGAGTCTCACTGTGTCACCCAAGCTGGTCTCGAACTCCTGAACTTAAGCAATCCACCTGCCTTAGCTTCCCAAAATGCTGGGATTACAGGTGTGAGCCACCGCACCCAGCCCATTCAATGGTTTTCTGTATCTCCACAGATATTTGCAGCCATCAGCATAGTCAATTTTAGAACAGTTTCATCACCTTGGAAAGAACCCCATACCTTTTAGCTATCACTCCTGTACCTGCAAGCCCTTGGCAACCACCATTCTACTTTCTGTCTCCATAGACTTCCCTTCTGGTCATTTCATATGAACGGAATCATAAAATATGTAGTCTTTCATGACCAGCTTCTTTCACATAGCTTGGTGTTTTCAAGGTTCGTTCAGACATAAGCTTTACTCTCGCTTCATATTTCATCATGACTCTCAGAATTACCAGGCTGGGCCGGGCGCAGTGGCTCAAGCCTGTAATCCCAGCACTTTGGGAGGCCAAGGCGAGCGCATCATGAGGTCAGGAGTTCAAGACGAGGCTGGCCAACGTGATGAAACTGTCTCTACTAAAAATACAAAAATTAGTTGGGCATGGTGGTGCATGCCTGTAATCCCAGCTACTCAGGGGGCTGAGGCAGGAGAATTGCTTGAACCAGGACCAGGAGGCGGAGGTTGCAGTGAGCCGAGATTGCTCCACTGCACTCCGGCCTGGGCTACAGAACGAGACTCCATCTCAAAAAAAAAAAAAAAAGAAAGAAAAAGAATTACCAGGCTGATCATTTATGGCTGGACACAGTGCCGCCTTCCAGTTTTTTACAACCATCAGTACCATTGCAGTGAACACCTTTTTTAAATTAATGCTTTGTTTGCATTTCTAATTTTTCCTAAGATATATTCACAGAAATGTAGAAGTTGAGTCAAAAACTAGGAACATTTTTAGTGTTCTTGATGGTTACTATAAATTGCTTTCTAGAAAGATTATACTGATTTACAATCTTGTCAACAAGATATAGTATTTCTCATCTAAACCATTGCCAACTTGATAGGTGGAAACATGGGATCTTGCTTTTTTCATTTCTTTTTTTAGAGATGGGGTCTTGCTCTGTCATCCAGGCTGCAGTGCAGTGATGCAGTCACTGCAGCCTCGACCTCTTGACCTCAAGCAATACTTCCTCAGGCTCCCAAGTAGCTGGGACTATAGGCATGCAATACCAATCTTGGATAATTTTAAAAATTTTCTTAGAGACAGGGATCTTGCTGTGTTGCCCCAGCTGGCCTGGAACTCTTGGCCTCAAGTGATCCTTCCATCTCAACCTCCCAAAGTGCTGGGATTAGGGGTGTGAGCCACCACACCCCACAGGATCTAACTTTAATTTGCCTTTCTTCAATCCCTAGTGAGGCCGAGTCTCCTTTGTTTTATTTATTTATTTATTTATTTATTTATTTATTTATGAGACAGAGTTTCGCTCTTGTTGCCCAGGCTGGAGTGCAGTGGCACAATCTCAGCTCACTGCAACCTCCACCTCCTGGGTTCAAGCCATTCTCCTGCGTCAGCCACCTGAGTAGCTGGGATTACAGGTGTGAGCCACCACGCCTGGCTGATTTTTGTATTTTTAGTAGAGACAGAATGTCACCATGTTGGCAGGCTGGTCTCGAACTCCTGATCTCAGGTGATCCACCTGCCTTAGCCTCCCAGAATGCCAGGGTTACAGACGTGAGCCACCACGTCTGGTCTTTTGTCATTTTTAGCCATTCCTAATTCTTGTATTTCAGTTATCTGATGTAAATGTTGGCTGCTTATCTATTGGCGTCTTCATGCTTTCTGCGCAGGTGGATCACATAAGACTGCAGATGTTCTGTCTGCCCTATAAGTATTTTCCTGGGTGGCGATCATATCTGATATTTATAGCCAGTCATGCATCCCAGGGACGACGTCCTGCCTGGCCCTCTCCTCTCTCTCCTTCTCCTGGGGCCGTGGCCTCTCCCTCTCTCACCCCTCCCCTTGCCCAGCCCTCGCTGGCACACCCCACCCTGTAGGAGATGGCAAGGGCTCTGGAGGAGCCTGCAGGATAGGATGGAGCCTGGCCTGATGCACCACCTGGCACCCCAAAGCCACGTTTCCGTTCTCTGCAGAGAACAGCCCAGACCTTCCACACTCTCCCGGACTGCGCTCCCTGCCCACACAGCGGCCCTGTCTTCTGCTTGACAAAGAGATGGCGGCCAGACCTCAGCGAGGACAGCCTGACTGGCTCACTCTCCATGAGACCCCATTTCTATCCTTACTCTCTCCCCTGACCTGCTGCTTCCCGCATACCACCCCCACCCCCACCCCGCCTATGCCTGGGGCCCGCCCCCCCGGCCATCGCCCCCTCTGCCGTGCTTAATCCTGTCCCTCCCATCTTCCCCACCTTACCTGCCAAGGCTTCCTCCCCAGTGGTGTTTTAGACAGTGTTCGTCTCTCCCATTAAAAACAGCAGCCTGCAGCCTGGCATGGAAGTCCCCGCTGCAGAGACTCAGCCTCCCCTCTCCCTTCGAGGCGGCCCTGCTGCCTCTCAGAGACCCTCTCTGTGACCCTCCACCTGCACTCTCCCCGCTGTTCCGCAGATCTGGGGGCTTTGTGTGCAGGAAACCCTAAGGCCTTTAAGCCTCCTCTTACTGAACCCCCCTGCCTCCCCAGGGGCCATTCAGGGCCTGCGTTCCCCACTCACCTGCTGTCCCTGACCCTGCTCCTCTTACACGCAGGTGGCTCTGATGCTCAGCCAGGCCAACACCACATGCAGGCACGCCCCCTCCCCCATATACACACTGCCTCCCACCGCTCACCTGGGTGTCCAGCTGGATCCACCCATGTGCCCGGCCATCAGCCACTGAGAGCCGGTGGCAGAGCCAGACTGGAGCCCGGGCCTCGCAGATTTCCCCCGACCCTTCGTCTTCTCCTAGTGCACAGATGTGGGTTTGCATTTTTGGCTTAATAGCATAGCCACGTTGGAACATCTGGTGGCCTGAAGTGGGGTGCATCTTGGGTGCAGTCAGCTGCTGCTGTTGCTGCTGCTGGTGCAGGAACCTCACCTGCCCCGCCTTTCTGACATGGGCAGCAGCCCCCACACCAGAGAGGCCCTGGCCTGGGGTCAGGGGCAGACCCCACCCAAACTCTGGTTACTCTGCCTCAGGCACGATCCGCACTGGGTGAGCAAAGTGGGTTGCATCGGGCAGTCAGTGCCCCCCCCCCCGCCCCTTCATGGCCTGGGAGGCAAGGGTCCCACGTCTGCAGTGTAAGCATCCCTGGTATTTAATGCCAGATACAGAATTTGGGGTACACCCTGGTTCATCGGGAAGGAACCATCCTAATTCGAGGAGCAGGAGCAAAACAGGTCTGGGTTTTTTCCTCCTCCTCTGCTATGGAGGAGAAAGGGCCTCCCGGGGAAGATTAATGCTTTTGTTTTCGCCTCTGCCGGGGAGGCGAGTCTGTGGCGGCGTGGCTGAGTCGGCGGGCTCCACACAGCTCTGAGCATCCTCCCCGGGTGCAAGGTGGGAACCGCGGGCGGGGACAAGCCTGGCTCCGCAGAAGGGGAGCTGCTGCTGCTGCGGTGGCGCTGCCTGATGCTTGGCCCAGCGTGCCGGCGCCCAGCCGGGTGACAGTGGACTCCCGGGGCGCAGCAGGAGCAGGTGACAGACCGCTGGCTGAAAGTGAGGGCATCCACCCTCGCAGGCACACGTTCCAGGGAGCGGGGCACTCAAGCAGGGCCGTCAGACTGGGCTCTGGTGCCCAGACACCGTGCAGGTAGGAAGCCTGGCCCGCAACTCCAAGGGGCTGATGGGGGCTCACCGGGGCCAGGCGGGGCTGCGGGTAGGTGGGTTTTTGGGCACAGAGCAGTCAGGTGTGAGACCTCGGAGCCACTTGTTCCCCCATACACCATTTTGCCCCCCAAGGCGCTTGGCAGTGCCCCTGGCTTCTCTCTGCAGGACCCAAACACAGAGCATCCCAGGCTCCCACCACCACCCGAGCCCTCGCCTGTGCTGTGTCTGTGTGTGGCGGGCATGGTGCCATCCTAAGTGCTGGCGCCCGTAGTGCCCGCCTGCCCGCGAAATGTGCATTTGGTGGTGACAGTGGGATTTTCCTTCCCCGTCGCTCCCTCAGTTTCTCCTAAACGTGCAGCACCCTCATGTGTGTTGGCCTGCATCCCACCCATCTCTGCGTGTCTGTCCTGATGAGCTGGCTCCTTGCTGGGGTCCTGTGGGAGCATGGAAGGGGCTGATATCTGTGCCCCACTCCTGGGCCGGGATGGCTGGCTAGGGATGGGGGAGGCACTGGGCTGTGGCAGCAGAGGTGGGTGGCGCCTGGCAGCAACTGCGGCAGAGCCGGCTCCTGGGGACGGATGGCACCGCCCCCACAGAGGGAGCTGGGACTCGGCAGGCAAATCCACGGGGACAGCGGTGTGACCAGCCTCTAGACCCGCGCTGCATAAAGGGAGGAGGTGTGGATGAGGGGAAGCCACTGGCTTCAGTGTTCAGAGCCCAGCCTTCCAGGGACTCCATCCCTCCCTCGCCCTGTCAACACCTCCCTGCAGAGGTGGGCGGGAGTGGGGGCGCCTCTTTCCAGCCCCACTCTCTGTTAACCCTGCCAGGGCTGAGGTCTGGGCCCCATGTGCCTCGTGCAGCCTGTGCCGGGGCCATCTCCACGGCAACGAGAAGCCCAGCGTCCCCCTGGGACTGCGAATCAATTCCTCCTCCCTTTACTCCTCCCCTCCTCCTTCCCTCCCTCCGCCCCTCCTCTTTCCTTCCCCAGTCAACCACTCCCTTCTAGACCCTTCCTGGCCTCACCATGTGTTCCACCCTGGGCTAGGTGCTGGGTTCACGGAGATGCAGGTGACAGATCCCTGCCCTAGGGGAGGCTGGCAGGAAAGGGGGTGCCCAGGCTGTCTCTGCCCTGGGTCAGGGACCAGTTGAACATCATTCTTGCAACTGCAGGATATTTGTTCTTTGCTTCATCTTGTCTGTCTTGGGGCAGGAAGTGGCGATGACTCGTCATTGGGAGAAAACAAACCGTGTTTCCAAATAAATATACAGCATTTCTGAAGGGCAGAGGTGATCACGACTTCTCAAGTCCCCAACTTCTCTCGCTCAGAAGGAATACCTGTTTATCATAAAATAAGCCCAAATATTCATAGTGCCACCCCCGCAGCTAACTACTGCTGGCATCTAGAAGTCGTCCTTTTAGTTTTTGCACACGTGCAGATACACACATCCACAGACACACAGAGATATACACACACAGGCACCACCCACGGAAAACACACGTGGACACAGACACAGGAAGAAACAGACACACACAGTCACACACACGAGACAGACACACACAGGCACAGACTCACATACACATAGGCCACACACAGGACACACAGACATACACACACAGACACAGATTATACACATACATAGACACATGCAGACACACAAGCATACAGAAAGACACAGATGACACAGGCACACTCAGATACACAGATATATACACACACAAAGCACACAGACACACAAAAGGACACACAGATCACATACACGTACAAGACATGCAGACAGCACACTTAGGCACACAAACAACTCAGATGGAAATAAACACACAGAAACACATGATACAGCCAACAGAAACACAGGGACACAGACACCAACACAGACACACAGAAAACACACACGGGTCCCACAGACACGTACACATAGACAACACATAGAGACACACAAGCACACGGAGAGACACAGATAACATTCATGGACACAACAACACATACACAGACAACATGTGGACACATGGACACAGAGACTGCACAGAGCAACACACAGACAACACACACACACACACACAGAGACACTCAGGTATGCACACAGACAACCAAGACAGCACACACGATGCACACACAGAAAGACATCCACACAGACACACAGGCAAAACATGGAGACACACAGACACGCACATGCGCACACGCCCTTCGCCAGATCACCGCGTTCCTGCCTTGCCTCATGCCAGCAGCACATCAGAGCCCCTGGTCCTACCCTCCCATGCTGGCCTGTCGTGTCCTCCCTTGCATCCGCTGATCCCCGGACAACGTGCTCATCACTGTCTTTGTAGCAGGACCCTCCGAGCCTGGACACGCTGAGTGCGTGTAAACATCTGCAGGCTGGATTCTGCCAGAGCCTTTCCCAGACTTAGTCAGTATTCTCTGGTCCTCTCGGGCCGCTCAGGCTGCCCTCCTGGGCACCGCATTCCCTTGTTCAGAATGTCCCCACTGGACAGCTCCTCTGCCAGTGCCACTGCTGGAGGGGACAGCGGGGTACAGCAGAGAATGAGGCCAGTAGGCCAAGCTCTCCTGAGGCTCACGCCCTAAAGGGAGCTGGGTAGAGAGGAAGAGGGAGCAGGGCCAGGAGTGAGTGCACTGGACAGGCCTGGGCCCAAGAGGAGCTGTGTTCCAAGGCGCGGGGAAGGTCTGAGGAGGGCCCCAGACCTCGAGGGGCCTTGCTGGGCATTGCTCAGAGTGGAGCCCTTCTTTCTGGGATGCAGTGGCCCCTGGGGATTCTGGGTACTCTGTCCTGGCTGCCGAACTCCCCCAGGGGGATCCCCTGCTCGCAGCTTTCATTTGTCTCTTTATAAATATCATTTTGTCTGTGCATCACGGTGATTAGGGCTTTTAAGATCTGGACTCGGTTCTGGAAGTTCAGAAAGGAAACTAGAGCTCTGAACTGGGCCGGTGACTGTGTGAGGAGCAGCTGCTGGGAGCTGCCTGCCCCAGAGAGGCGCGGCCCGCAGGCCCAGCCCCAGCCCTCGGCTGAGCGGGAGCCTGGAGCGGGGAGGAGGGAGGGAAAGTGTGGCCGCTGTCCAGTGGGCAGAGGAGGCCTTTGCACCCGGATTCCGTGGTTGGATTCAGGGAGGAAAGGGGCCGCCTGCCTCAGGTGTGAGGGGTTCATGGCAGAGAGGGCCGATCCATTCTCCAGAAGCCCAGAAACGGGGGCCGCCAGCTCTCCTCTGCCAGGACAGGAGGGGTTTCTGGAGCCGGGGCAGCTTTGCCCCACTTCTGTCCTGCTGGCCCTGCTCTGCGCATCACAGTGGGGGTGTCCCTGAAACCTCTGCCCTCTGACCCGGCACTGGCTGAGGACCTGTGGTCGCGCTGAGCCATCACAGGCTGTGGGTATGCGTCCCTGGCACCCCGTTCTGCCGTATTAAAGATGACAGCCACCCCTCAGAAGGTACAAGATGTCTTCCTAAAACCATGCGCTGCAAAGTCTTTCAGCTGCTCGTCTATTTTGAAAGCTGAGCCATCTTGAGCCCCACACGGGCGATGCTGGGACTTCCACCTGCCTGGGGAGCCGTGCACTCACTGGAACCACCAGCGGCCGAGGT
The DNA here is from genome assembly GCF_003255815.1 of Theropithecus gelada. Lineage (NCBI taxonomy): Eukaryota > Metazoa > Chordata > Mammalia > Primates > Cercopithecidae > Theropithecus > Theropithecus gelada. The sequence continues at coordinate 4,814,161 of NC_037672.1, forward strand.
TTCAGGCACTCCTTGGGTGGCAATTGGGAGGATGTGGCCAGTGTACTGATGACTGGGACATCCCGGTCACTATAAGAGAAAAGGAGTGACAACAGGAGGTGACACGGGGAATGAGGACACTTCTAATTTTTTATTCCATCAGCCCCTCGATGGCCACCTGTGACCCACTGGTTCTCAGCAGGAAGTATGGGGCAGGGATGGGGTGACCTGTGCCATGCCGGTACCTTCCAGCTAAATGTCCTCTGGAATCACAGAGTCCAGTTATACTACCCCAGCCTGAGAGGGAGGGACAGGCCTCTCCGTCTTACACACGGGGACACTGAACCCCAGCACGTGACATGGAGCCTGAGTCACACAGCCAGAAAGGGAGACTCTCAGGCTGGAATCTGTCACCTCCATGGCTTTGGCCACGAGCCTGGGACAGGCCTGAGCACCTGCAGGCACATTTGCTCTGTCCACTTGACAGCCCCATGGTGTCCCCCAGGGCCTGAGGACACAGGCACTCCAGCCCTGCCTCTCCACCACAGGTGGATTCTTCCAGAACATGGAGCATCCTTACAATGTAACGGTTTGGCTGTTGACTCTCACGCTTTGTGAGTGGCCCAAACTGTAAGTGAGGGTGCTGGCTGCCCCTGGCCACACAGCTGTGCCATCACTGGAAAGGGTGCAGAGCTGGCACTGGCTCAGACTTGGTTCTAACTCTGCTGCGTGGCTTCTTGGACCCCAGGCTGCTCCTCTGTGCCATGGGCCGGGCTGTGGCACGTACAGCGTGGAAGGTTTCTGTCTCTACCTCCAGTGCACTAGGAGCTCTGCGACCCTTCCTTTTCCTGTGTCTGTGCGTTGGTTGTGGGGGGAGGGCTGTTGACAGGGAGCCGGTGAGCTGAGGATGCAGTTAATTCCACGCTCTGAGGCCCTTGACCTGCAGGGGCTCAGCCACTAATGTCCCCGATTGTCCCCAGGGCTCACAGAGTCTTCCCAGGAGACAGCATCCAGCCCGCCTGCTTTGGATCCTGGCTCCTCATTCTCTCAATGGCATGGCCTTGGGTAGGCCTCCTCGCCTCCCTGAGCCTCGACCTCCTCCTCTGGAAAACAAGGAGTGACAATAGTGCTCACCCCAAAGGGCTGCTGTGAGGATGAACTTGAGGCAGGCAGAGCACCTGACACGATGCTTGGCATGTGGTTGGTCATTTAAAAGTTGGCCATTTGGGGATCAACTCTTCTTTAACAAATTGAGATGACATTCATGTAACATACAATTAGCCATTTAAAATGTTCAGTGGCATTTGGTGCGTTCATAGTATCACGCAATTTCCAGTTCTCTCTAGTTCCAAAACTTCTTCATCACCCCGAGAGGAAACCTCACCTCCACTAGGCAGTTACTCCCCATTGCCTCCTCCCCCAGCCCCTGGCAGCCACCTGCTTTCTGTCTCCGTGGATTTGCCTGCTCTGGATGTTCCATAGTGAAGGAATCCTCTACCCCGTGGCTTTGCGTCTGGTGTCTTTCACTGCACACGTTTTCAGAGTTCATGTTGTGGCAGGATCAACCCTTCCATTCCTGTCCATGGCTGAATAATACTCCCTGGCGTGGATACGCCACAATTTCTTCATCCATGATGGAAGACAGCTGTTTCTACCCTTTAGCAGTTATATAGAATGCTGCTGTGAACATCATGTACAGGTTTTTGTGTGGAACCAACCAACCTTCCTTCCTTCCTTCCTTCCTTCTTTCCTTCCTTCCTTCCTTCCTTCCTTCCTTCCTTCTTTCCCTCCCTCCCTCCCTGCCTCTCTCCTTCCCTTCTTTCTTCCTTTCCTTTCTTTCCTTTCCTTTCCTTTCCTTTCTTTCATTTCTTTCTTTCCTTCTTTCCGGAGTCTTGCTCTGTTGCTTAGGCTGGAGTGCAGTGACGCGATCTCAGCTCACTGCAACCTCCGCCTCCTGAAATCAAGTGATTCTCCTGTCTCAGCCTCCTGAGTAGCTGGGATTACAGGCACCCACCACCAAGCCTGGCTAATTTTTGTATTTTTAGTAGAGATGGGGTTTCGCCATGTTGGTCAGGCTGGTCTAAAACTCCTGACCTCAGGTGATCTGCCCACCTCGGCCTCCCAAAGTGCTGGGATTACAGGCTTGAGCCACCGTGCCCAGCCAAGTTTTCATTTCTCCTGTTCTTTTCTCTTCATTTCCCTTAAATGCCAAAGAGTGAAATTCCTGGCTCCTGGCAATTCTGTGTTTAACTTCTTGAAAAATCAACACACTGTTTCCCACAGTAGCTGCACCATTTTGTGTTTCCATCAGCAGTGCCCAAGGGTTCCTGTGCCTTGACATCCTCACCAACACCTTGTCTTTTCCTTTCTGTGTTGTTATTATTGTAGCTCCCCTCGTAGGTATGAAGTGGTGTCTCTTATGGCTTTGATTTGCATTTTCTTAATGACAATGATGTTGAGCATCTTTTCATGTACCAGTTGGCCATTTGTATATTTTCACCGAAGAAGTGTCTATTCAAGTCCTTAGCCACCTTTTTAAAACATTTCTTTAAGAGTCTGGATTTCACTCTGTCACACAGGCTGGAGTGCAGTGGCATGATTAGAGCTCACTGTAACTTAGAACTCTTGGGCTCAAAGTATCCTCCCGCCTCAGCCTCCTGACTAGCTGGGACTATAGGCACAAGCCACCACGCCTGGCTAATTTTTCAATTTTTTTTTGTAAAGAACATGTCTCACTATGTTGCCCAGGTGGGTCTTGAACTCCTGGCCTCAAGTGATCCTCTTGCCTTGGCCTCTGAAAGCACTTGGATTACTGGTGTGAGCCACTGCACCAGTCCTCTTAACAGCATGTTTTCTTCTAATCATTTTTCAGTGTTAGCGCTTGTATTTAGGTCTTTGCTTTGTTGGCATGTAATACACACAGAGGGGTGCATGAATTATACCTGTGCATCTTGATACATTTTAACAAACTGGACACACCCATGGAACCGGTGCCAAGTCAAGAAGGAGAACAGACCCAGTGCCCCAGACTCCCCCGTGAGTCCCCGAGGGCTACGGGAACTACCCTAGCCATGTAGATCACTTTACCTGGTTTTGAACTTCCTCAACCTGGGGCCTATTCTCTTGTGTCCAACTTCTTGGCTTGGATCAGTTCACCAGCATCCTCTGTGTTGTTCATTCAGGGCACGAGGATACAGGTGTGTTAGTCCACTCCTGTGATGGGTAACAGAATACCTGAAACTCCTGGGGAATTTATAAAGAAAAGGATGGATTTCCTACAGTGATGGAGGCTGCAAATCTGGGGTGGAGAGGCACATCCTGTGGATGGTGGGAACTTTCTGCAGAGTCCCATGGTGACGGGCTGAGTGTGCTGGCTGGCTCAGAGCTTTCCTCCTGTCTTCAGAGCCACCCATCCCGCTCCCATGATGGCCCATTAATCCATGAATGGATCAGTCCATCCTGACAGCAGCACCTTCACAGTCTGCCCCCTCTCAACACTGCCACACTGGTGATTAGATTTCAACTTGAGTTTTGAAGGGGATGTTGGGAACACATGCTCGGTGCCACAAAGAAGAATTAGCACTGAGACAAAGGACAAAGGGTTTCTCGGCAAGGCAAATTTACTTCTGCAGAAGGGTGCGTCTCATGTATGCAGCAATGGCGAGAGCACACAGAGCAAAGGAAATCAGGGTTTTTATTATCTCTAATGCAGCTTCTGCCTCTGTGTGTTTCCCCTATTTTCTAGGGTCAGACCACACAGTCTGAACTAGTCCCGACTGGCTAAACATTTAAACTTTCTTAGATAAGGTAGGCATGTAAGGGAGGTGAGAAGCAAGAGAAAGGGGGTCAATTACAGAGGGACTAGGAAAGTAACCTATTCCCTAATAAGGAAAGGAATGTGGACTGGGGTTTGTAGCAAGTTCAGGCGTGCCCAGGCATATTCAGATGAGTTGGGGCACAGCAAAGGCAAGGGGGTATTTGGAATTACAGTACAGAGAACAGGGAAACTGGCTAAGCTGTTTGAAGAGGGAACCTAACTGTATCTAACAGGGACAAACATTCAAACTGTAGCAGCGAGCATGTGAGGAGGGGGTCCATGCACCAGACCTGAGATCCGTACCAGGCTGGGGGTTGATCACCTGCCAGGCCTGGGCATGGGCTTAAGCTCTGCAGTCCGGGGCCAGCCTCCTGGGCTATAACTGCAGCTCCACCACTTGCCGCTGTGTGAACTTGCTCACACTCTTCCACCTCTCTATGCCTCTTGTGGTCAGTGAGAGTAATAATATACCCATAGCACTGCCACAAGGACTCCACAAGTTAATGTGTGTAATGAGCTTCTTGGCACGAGCTGTGGAGACCATAGCCACTGCTGCTGTGGAGGGCTCAAGCCCATTGTCTTAGAAACTGTCCCAGCAGGCTGGACGCAGTGGCTCACACCTGTAATCCAGCACTTTGGGAGATCAAGGCAGGCAGATCACAAGGTCAAGAGATCGAGACCATCCTTGCCAACATGGTGAAACCCTGTCTCTACTAAAAATACAAAAATTAGCTGGTCATGGTGGTATGTGCCTGTAGTCCCAGCTACTCAGGAGGCTGAGGCAGGAGAATCACTTGAACCCGGGAGGCAGAGGTTGCAGTGAGCCGAGATCATGCCTCTGCACTCCAGCCTGGCAACAGAGTAAGACTCTGTCTCAAAAAAAGAAAGAAAGAAAGAAGGGAGGGAGGGAGGAAGGGAGGAAGGGAGGAAGGAAGGAAGGAAGGAACGAACGAACGAACGAACTGTCCCAGCAGTGTTCTGTCTTGATTCACATGTGGCCGTGCCGTGTAGACATGCCACGGAGACAGCATGTTTGCCCTGCAGGGCTGCTTTCTGTCCGCTGTGGCTATCACAGAACTCCTGCTGTTAGAGGAAGTCAGTGTGAAGTTGGGGCACCTGGATTAAGCAGGCATGAGGACAGGTCACAGGCCACAAACTCAGGAATACTCATTATGAATGCAGTGAGCCGGCAGTTGACAACTGTGATGTTGATACCTGGTGACTTTTATTTTTAAAACTACAAAGCTGTCTCAATCTCTGATTTACACAAGAGTGCTACTCAGACCAGGCCAGATGCGGTGGCTCACGCCCGTAATCCTAGCAGTTTGGGAGGCTGAGGAGGATGGATCAGGAGATCTAGGCTATCCTGGCTAACACAGTGAAACCCCGTCTCTACTAAAACTACAAAAAATTAGCTGGGCGTGGTGGCGGGTGCCTGTAGTCCCAGCTACTCAGGAGGCTAAGGCAGGAGAATGGCGTGAACCCGGGAGGCGGAGCTTGCAGTGAGCTGAGATCACGCCACTGCACTCCGGCCTGGGTGACAGAGCGAGACTCCGTCTCCAAAAATAAAAATAAAAAGAGTGCTACTCAGACCACTGGACATTTGAATAATTGTGATCAGCGAAATGATCATTTCACCCACATTCTGGGGCCAGATGCTGTGGCGTGACCTTCTGTCCAGAGAGATCCCTGCACCTGGTGCTCCCTGATGTGGCCCAGGTGCCAGGCCCTGCGCTTGAGAGGCTAGCCGTCTAGTGGGGAAGAATACACACAAGTAATCCCCATACAGTGTGGAAAGGGGGCTGTGAACACCCAAATTATGGAAGCGTTCAGGGAAAGCTCCCGAGAGGAGGTGGCGTTTGGGATGAGAGAGCAGTCAGGGTGGCAGGGGTGGGAGAGTGGGAGGGCTGCTTCAGTGGAGGGGGCAGCTGGTGCCGAGGCCCGGGCCCTGGAGGGCAGACAGGACTGAAGTCAACCTCCTCACCTGCGGGAAGGGCCCCTTTGCTGGAAGACTCCTGGCCTTATCACCTGGCCGGGATTTTGGCAGAGGAGGCCACACCAGGCTCTGCGCAGGAGAAAAACCTGCTCTGGGGCTCTTCCTCCCAATACACAGGGGCCACCTCAGGGGCTGTTTTTATCCTAGGGGAGGCACAGGATAGGGAAAACTGGATGCTCAAAACGACATTTCAGCCCTTTACTTACTGATTCAGGAAACTGGTTATTACAAATTCAAATGTAGGTAGGGATTAGGAAACTTCTTCCCATTCCCGTTTTAGGGAAGAGTGAGCCACGGGGATTTAGCCTCCGCATTTAGCAACAGGCTGCACCCACCATGCCCTCGGGGTAGGAAGTGTGCGCTGGAATGTGGGGGTGAAGGCAGCATTTCGGGGTGGGTTTTTTTTTTTTTTCCTCCAGGCAAAAATAAGCCAAACCAGGCAATGTAATTTGTTTGGGTTATTTCAGTATTAGCATTTATAATCTAATTTAATAAATTTCAAGAATGATAAAAACAAAATGCTCGTTGAACATACAGAACAATACAGAGATATGAAAAGGAAGGTATTCATCCTTTTTCACCCCACTCCCCTAATTTCTGCACCTGGGGAAATCGTGTTATCTTTCCCTCCCCTCCCTCTCCCCTTTTCCTCCTGCCTCTCCGGCTCCCTCTGGAGATATCAAGGCCCCTCTGTGGAGACCGCCTGGTGGAGGAGGCAGACCCCTCCTGGACTACCCTAGCAGGGAGCTGCACACTGGGCTCCTGCAGCCTGGGCAAGTGCAGCCAGGTCCCCCCCTGCCTCCCCACAGGGCGCCTTGGACAGCCTGGGGCACCCCCTGGGTCTGGGCTCTGCTCAGGGGTCTTGGGTCACGATGGTGGGGGCTGGCCCTTCCAGTATCCCCTGAGTACCTGTGCGCAGAGCGTGCTGTATCCGTGCCGGGCACTGTGACCCAGCTGACCTTTCTGGCTTTAGTAGAAACACTCTGTTTTGTGCTTTTTTTACAGGCCGGGGAGAAGCACTACCACCCTTCCTGCGCGCTATGTGTCAGGTGCGGCCAGATGTTTGCAGAAGGCGAAGAGATGTATCTTCAAGGTACAAATTAAAATGTGTTGTTTGGTCCCCTAGAGCAAGGAACTGCACTCTGCGAGGTCCACGCCACATGCTGGGTGTGAATGGCTTGGTTACAGCGTCAGCTCACTAGGTCACGAACAGCCCAGCCACAGCGGGGAGCCGGCAGGGCAGGGTGGGGGCACGTGCCAGGCCAGCCTCCTCAGCCTGCCTTGTCTGTCCAATGATCTCAGCAAGCCCGAGACCAGCAAGAAAGGAAAAGGGCCCAGCCAAAGACCAGCACACAGAAGTGCTAGCTATTTGGCTCCAAGTAGCGAAGCTTAAACAAATACAGCCTGTTCACATCCATCGCCACTTTAGGCCCCTTCTGGACAGCCACCCCGGCTCAGGGAGTCCGAGTTAGGAGGAGTTTTAGGTGTTTCCTGCCCCAGCCACCCCAGCCTGCTGCAACCCCTCTGTCCACAAAGGAGGTGGGTAACGAGGTACTGAGGGCACTGGCAGCAGCCGAGGCTTTCTTCCAGGAGCAAGGGAAGAGCCAGCCCCACAGAGCATTGGTGAAAGGAGGGTTTGGAGGAAAACGTAGCAGACTTCTAACGGGCCCCATGGGAAATGCCCCAAGCCCACTCACCATTAAAAATCACTGTCATCACAAAGGCGGGGTGTCCTGTGGGCTGCCAGACCTGATGAAAGAGCGAGACTCGAGGACTGGTCGTCTCTCCTCCTCCCAGATTAACTCTTTTTAGCTCATTGCTTCTCATTTTCACAATTAAATTAACCTTCTGATGGTAGCATTCAGCTACCCTTTATTCCTTCACAATGTAGGTATCCAGTGGCAGGGGAGGAGGGAGGCAATGACTCCTAGAAGGGGAAGAAACATAATTTTCTACCTTTTATAGTTCTTAGTTGGGACAGATCCTGTAACAAAAGACAGATTAATAAGATAAGGATGAACAGAAGAACAGAAGCTTATTAACACATGCACCTTGTGTATGTGCAAAGGTAGCCCAGAGAAATGAGGACACGCAGGGGCAGATCTCCAAGAGGCAGTTTGGGGTTTTTTGCTTCTGTTTTTGGGGTTTTCTTTTCTTTTCCTTTTTTTTTTTGAATCGGAGTCTTGCTCTGTTGCCCAGGCTGGAGTGCAGTGGCAAGATCTTGGCTCACTACAACCTCCGCCTCCTGGGTTCAAGCAATTCTCCTGCCTCAGTCTTCCAAGTAGCTGGGACTACAGACATATATCACCACACCCAGCTAATTTTTTTGTGTGTATTTTTAGTAGAGATGGGTTTTCACCATGTTGGTCAGGCTAGTCTTGAACTCCTGACCTCAGGCGATCTGCCCACCTTGGCCTCCCAAAGTGCTGAAATTACAGGTGTAATCCACCGCACCCAGCCGTCAGAGGCAGTTTTGACCTCAGTCTGAAACAACAGCATTCCCTACAACGAAGAAGGAAGGGTGTGGGGAGGCACAGTTATGTTGAGTAGGGGGGTGGGGGGGGGACAGGGGGGCACCTTAGGCAAGGGGGAGGTATGCTGTGTGCCTTCTCCACTGAGAAGAGACCCAGGGACTTCGGGTCACCCTCATCTTCCTGGTGCAGAAAGGAGACACCCTTAGAGTTGGAGGTTTCTTTTGGAGATCTCAATTCCCCTTATAAAATGGTCACTTCTACTTGGTTTTCAATGCTTTTCTGAGTCTACTGTTTCCCTCAGTAATCAACTCAAAATAACCCTTATGCCAAAGGGGCATGTTAGGGGTGGCACATTCTGGCCTGCTAGTCCTGTTTGGGGTGGCATGTTCTGAGCCCCATCACTCACCTTGCAGAGAGGCCCCTAGAGTTATGCTTCATCTTATCACTCCGACCGCCCCCCTTTCTATTGCTTATGCATTCCCTGAGCCCTCCCTGCTAAAGAAAATTATTCTGGCACTCATTAAAACCGGTAAGGAAGACTCTTCCCAACAGGAGTCAGGACCATCGCAAGGGACGAGAGAGGGGGTGAGATTCTGAATACGGCAGACAGTGGGGATCGCAGCCAATGAGAAGGGTTGGGGTGGCGGGTGGAAAGTCGCTCGAGGTCCTGGGCTTCTTGCTGAACTGACCCCACGAGATGCTTGCCAAAGACGGGCTAAGGACTGAGACATCAAAGAAAGGAGAGGAACTCAAGCAGAAGTGGCGGGAGATTGGGCTTCTAGGCCAGGGGATTCCTGCCAAACTGATTTTGCAGGATTCTCGCAGAACGGGCAGGCCTGAGACTGGATGGGTTGGGAGGGTGATGGTGGAGACCTGGGTAAAAGTCGAGGCCTAATTGAGAAGAGGGTTCAGAGGAGTCTGACCCAAGGGCCTGGTCCGGGGAGCACTGGTGGGACAGGGGCTGTGTGCTGGAGTGCGGCCCCCAAGCCTGATGATGGATGGGATGGGGCAGAGGGGCCCTGGCGAGGACGGGTCTGGTCTTGAGGCTTCATCTCTTTAGCCACAGCTCCCTTTTGAAGATTCTCCGTCTTTAGTGCTCCCAGAAACCAGCTGGGCCAGGCCGGGTGGGGGAGAGCGGCTGTCAGAGCGTCTGCAGGGCAGGTGCCTGCAGGCTGTTGAATGACCTCATGTAGCCATCGTCACAGAGCCGTGGGTCACACAGACCTCCCTTTCTCAGGCATAACCCAGCGGGGTGATGTCAGACAGGACAGCCTCGTCCCCAGTGGCGCCTGTTCCTTGAGTCTCTGCTTGAGAGCCCATCAAAAGGTCCTTTGGGACCGTCCCAGCAGTGCCAGGCTGTCTGGCCAGGGGGCTTGCTCTGCATGGGGCTTGGCCCCCACAGTAAAGAGCATCCTTAGACAGTGGGGCCTGGTGGATGCTGAGCACAATGGCCTTGGGACGGCAGCTCGGAGACACAAGTTCACATCAAGGGTAACCTCATCTCAGGAACAAAGGCGCCCTTCAGGACAGGCCTGAGGCCGGCCCCCACTTCTGCTGTAAGGTTCTGTGGGGTGTCGAACCCAGGCCCATCCCCTCTCCTAACTTGGATTTCTCAGTCTGAACGATGACAGGTCTGACCAGCTGTGTGGCTTTGAGGCTCTGCTCCCTGGCACAGGCCTCCTTGGGGCCCCCACCCTGCCTGGTCATCCTGAGACCCTCTGTGTGGCCTCCAGGGATGTCGCGGCTCTGTGCGGATGTTATTTGGCTGGAAAATCCTGCTGCAATAAAAGCTCTGAAAAGCATGGGCCCCCAGCAACCCCCACGGTCTCCAGGGCAATGAGGCAGGCCAAGCCCCACAGTCTACCACCACTCCCGCCGTGGACTTTCCCGTAAACATGGGGTGGGGCGTTAGATCCCACTAATTGTTGAGATGCCCGTATTAAAATAATGAGATACTCCTTTTTCCCGCTGGGATAAAAAGATAAAAAGGAAGTGTGAGCCCCATGTTGGTGAGAAGTCAAGGACACAGGCTTCTTATGCGGCTGGTGGGGGTGAAAATTGGGAAATTGCCAGAAAAATCTCAAGAGCCCTAAACGTGACCCCACTCTTTGAGCCAAGACTCCATTTCCAGGAAGTATGTGCCCGTTGTATGCAATGGAGCCCTTGCAATGTTATTTAGAAATAAACAAAATGTTAGAAAGATCAGGAGAGGATGCCAGGTGCGGTGGCTCATGCCTGTAATTCCAGCACTTTGAGAGGCTGAGGTGGATGGGTCACCTGAGGTCAGAAGTTCAGGACATGGTGAAACCTCGTATCTACTAAAATAGTGTGGGCCGGGTGCAGTGGCTTACGCCTGTAATCCCAACACTTTAGGAGGCCAAGGAGGGCAGATCATGAGGTGAGGAGATCGAGACCATCCTGGCTAACACGGTGAAACCCTGTCTCTACTAAAAATACAAAAAATTAGCCAGGCATGGTGGTGTGCGCCTGTAGTCCCAGCTACTCGGAAGGCTGAGGCAGGAGAATGGCATGAACCTGGGAGGCGGAGCTTGCAGTAAGCCGAGATCCCACCACTCCACTCCAGCCTGGGCGACACAGCGAGACTCCATCTCAAAAAACAAAACAAAACAAAACAAGACTGGATGCGATGGTACATGCCTGTAATCCCAGCTACTCAGAAGGCTGAGGCACGAGAGTCTCTTGAACCTGGGAGGCAAAGGTTGCAGTGGGCTGAGATCACGTAACTGCACTCCAACCTGGGCAACAGAGAGACTGTCTTAAAAAAAAGAAAGAAAGAAAGATCAGGAGAGGAGTAGAGAGATAAAATTCTTATCTATCCATTTTGTGTAGCCCTTAAAGTTGCATGTTTTGATATTTAATTAACTGAGGAAATGTTCAAGACATTTTTAAGCAAATATGTAGGATATGAAATTGTGTCTGTGGGCTGGGTGTAGTGGCTCACACCTGTAATCTCAGCACTTTGGGAGGCAGGCAGATTGCTTGAGCCCAGGAGTTCGAGACCAGCCTGGTCAACATAGTGAGACCCCATCTCTACAAAAAACGAAAAATTAGCTGCGTGTGGTACTATGCACCTTTAGTCCCAGTCACTTGGGAGGCTGAGGCAGGAGGATTGCTTGAGCCCAGGAGGTGGGGGCTGCGGTGAGCTGTGTTTGCACCACTGCATGCAGGCTGGGTGACAGAGTGAGACCCTGTCTCAAAAAAAAAAAAGAAAGAAAGAAAGATTGTGTAAGTACACTAAACCCCTTCCATTTGTAGGTACACCTATACTAGAAGGCAGCCAACAAAAAGCGAGTGATAGATTAGAAATTATTTTGATTTCATTTACACTTTTTTAATGATTTCTATAACTTTTTTTTTTTTTTTTTTTTTTTTTTTTTTTTTTTTT